>NC_134096.1:152907555-153207555 GCF_000715075.1 Nicotiana tabacum | reverse complement strand
ACCCGATTCCCATATTTTAATGTCCTATAGCCCACGCCTTTCGAGTGGGCCCCGGCTATCCGGACTTGGATCGCCTATAACCTTTTTGGGCCATCCAATAGGACTTAAGGAACCATAGTCACCTCCCCACCATGACCGTTCCTCGTTTCTTCGCGTTCTACGGCCAAAAAACTAGAATTCGGCCCGATTCCCATATTTTCGAGTGCTATAGCCCCGCTTTTCGATTGGGCCCGGGCCCTCTGGACTCGGATCGCCTAAAACTTTTTTGGGCCATCAAATACGACCTAAGGAACCATAGTCACCGCCCTGCCATGACCGTTCCTCATTTATTTTTGCATTTTATTGCCAAAAGACTAGAATTTCGCACGATTCCCATATTTTCGTGTGTTATAGCCCATGCCTTTCGAATGGGCCCAGTCCCCCCGGACCCGGATCGACTAAAATTTTTCCGGGCCATCAAATACGAACTAAGGAACCATAGTCAGCACCCCGCCATGACCGTTCCTCATTTCTTTGCATTTTACGGCCAAAACACTAGAATTTTGCACGATTCTCATATTTTCGTGTGCTATAGCCCACGCCTTCCGAATGGTGCCGGCCCTCCCGGACCCGAATCGCCTATAAGTTTTTTGAGCCATCAAATACGAACTAAGAAACCATAGTCACCGCCCCGCCATGTCTGTTCCTCATTGTTTTGCATTTTACGGCCAAACAATTGGAATTCCGCTCGATTCCCATCTTTTCGTGTGCTATAGCCCACGCCTTCCGAGTGGGCCCGAGCCCCCTGGACCCATATCGCCTAAAATATTTTCGGGCCATCAAATATGACCTAAGGAACCATAGTAACTGCCCTGCCATGACCGTTCCTCGTTGTTTTTGTATTTTACGGCCAAAAAACTTGAATTTCGCCTGATTCCCATATTTCAGTGTGCTAAAACCCACGCCTTCCGAGTGGTCCCGGGCTCGGATCGCCTAAAATTTTTCTAGGCCATCAAATACTAATTAAGGAACCATAGTCACCGCCCCACCATGACCGTTCCTCATTATTTTGCGTTTTAAGGCCAAAATATTAGAATTCCGCTCGATTCCCATATTTTCATGTGCTATAGCCCACGCCTTGCAAGTGGGCCCGACCCCCAGGGACCCGGATCGCCTAAAAATTTTTTGGGCCATCAAATATGACCTAAGGAACCATAGTCACCGCTCTGCCATGACCGTTCCTCGTTTCTTTATGTTTACGGACAAAAAAGTAGAATTTCGCACGATTCCTATATTTTCGTGTGCTATAGCCCAAGCCTTCCGAGTGGGCCCGGGCCCCCGGACCCCGATAGCCTAAAATTTTTCCGGGCCACCAAATACAACCTAAGGAACCATAGTAACTGCATCGCCATAACCGTTCCTCGGTTTTTTGGGTTTTACGACCAAAGAATTAGAATTCCGCCCGATTACCATATTTTTTTTTCACCTTCCGAGTTGGCCGACCCCTCCAGACCCAGATTGAATAAAAAAATTTCGGGCCATCAAATACGACCTAAGGAACCATAGTCACCGCCCTGCCATGAACGTTCCTCGTTTATATTTGCATTTTATGGCCAAAAGACTAGAATTTCGCACGATTCCCATATTTTCGTGTGTTATAGCCCGTGCCTTTCGAATGGGCCCGGTCCCCCCGGACCCGGATCGACTAAAATTTTTCCGGGCCATCAAATACGACCTAAGGAACCATAGTCAGCACCCCGCCATGACCGTTCCTCATTTCTTTGCATTTTACGGCCAAAACACTAGAATTTTGCACGATTCCCATATTTTCGTGTGCTATAGCCCACGCCTTCCGAATGGTGCCGGCCCTCCCGGACCCGAATCGCCTAAAAGTTTTCCGAGCCATCAAATACGACCTAAGGAACCATAGTCACCGCCCCGCCATGTCTGTTCCTCATTGTTTTGCGTTTTACGGCCAAACAATTAGAATTCCGCTCGATTCCCTTCTTTTCATGTGTTATAGCCCACGCCTTCCGAGTGGGCCCGGGCCCCCTGGACCCATATCGCCTAAAATATTTTCGGGCCATCAAATATGATCTAAGGAACCATAGTCACTGCCCTGCCATGACCGTTCCTCATTGTTTTTGCATTTTACGGCCAAAAAACTTGAATTTCGCCTGATTCCCATTTTTCCGTGTGCTATAACCCACGCCTTCCGAGTGGTCCTAGGCCCCCCGGACCCGGATCGCCTAAAATTTTTCCGGGCCATCAAATACGACCTAAGGAACCATAGTCACCGCCTCGCTATGACCGTTGCTCATGTTTTTGCGTTTTACGGCCAAAAAATTAGAATTTCGCCTGATTTCCATATTTTCATGTGCTATAGCCCACGCCTTGCGAGTGGGCCCGGACCCCCCTCACCCGGATCGCCTAAAATTTTTTCGGGCTATTAAATACGACCTAAGGAACCATAGTCACCACCCTTCCATGACAGTTCCTCGTTTTTATATGGTTACGGTAAAAACAGTAGAATTTCTCACGATTCCCATATTTTCGTGTGCTGTAGCACACGCCTTCCTAGTGGGCTCGGACCAACGAACCCCGACAGCCTAAAATATTTACGGGCCATCAAATACGACGTAAGAACCATAGTCACTGGCTCGCCATGACCGTTCCTCTTTTTTTGCGTTTTACGGCCAAAAAACTAGAATTCCGCCCTATTACCATATTTTCATGTGCTGTCTTCCGAGTGGGCCGACCCCTCCAGACCCGAATTGCCTAAATTTTTTCCGGGCAATCAAATACGACCTAAGGAACCATAGTCATCGCCCTCCCATGACCGTTCCTCGTTTATTTTTGCATTTTATGACCAAAAAACTAGAATTTCGCACGATTCCTATATTTTCATGTGCTATAGCCCACACCTTCCGAGTGGGCTCGGTCCCCCCGGACACGGATCGCCTAAAACTTTTCCGAGCCATACAATACGACCTAAAGAACCATAGTCACCAACCCCACCATGACCGTTCCTCAATTTTGTGCGTTTTACTTCCAAAAAACTAAAATTTTGCACGATTCCCATATTTTCGTGTGCTATTGCCCACACCTTCCGAGTAGGGCCGGCCCCCCGGACCCGGATCGCCAAAATATTTTTCGGGCTATCAAATAAGACCTAAGAAACCATAGTCACTGCCTAGCAATGACTGCTCCTCATTTTTTTGCGTTTTACGGCCAAACAACTAGAATTTCGTCCGATACCCATATATTCGTGTGCTATAGCCCACGCCTTCCGAGTGGGCCCGGGCCCCTCGGACCCCGTTTGCCTAAAATTTTTTCGTGAAATCAAATACGACCTAAGGAACAATAGTCGTTGCCCCTCCATGACCATTCCTCGTTTTTTGAATTTTACGGCCAAAAAACTAGAATTTCGCCTCTTTCCCATATTTTCGTGTGCTATAGCCCACGCCTTGTGAGTGGGCACGACCCCCTGGACCCGGATCGCCTAAACCTTTACCAGGCCATAAAATACGACCTAAGAAACCAAAGTCACCGCCCCGCAATGACTGTGCCTTTTGTTTTTTTGCGTTTTACGGCCAAACAATTAGAATTCCACCCGATTCCCATATTTTCGTGTGCTATAGCCCACGCCTTCCGAGTGGGCCATGGCCCCTCGGACCCCGTTTGCCTAAATTTTTTTCGTGCCATCAAATACGACCTAAGGAACCAAAGTCGCCGCCTCTCCATGACCGTTCCTCTTTTTTTGCACTTTACGGCCAAAAGACTAGAATTCCGCACGATTCCCATATTTTCGTGTGCTATCCACGCCTTCTGATTGGGTCCAGGCCCCCGGACCCGGATCACCTAAACTTTTTCCGGTCCATCAAATACGACCTAAGGAACCATAGTCACTGCCCAATGATGACCTTTCCTCATTATTTGCGTTATACGGCCAAAAAACTAGAAACTTCGCCTGATTCCCATATTTTCGTGTGCTATTGCCCACGCCTTCCGAGTGCGTCCGCCCCCCTCCCCCCTGGACCCCGATCGCCTAAAATATTTACGGGCTATCAAATACGACCTAAGGAACCATAGTCGCCGCCCTTCCATGACCGTTCCTCCTTTTTTGAAATTTATGACTAAAAAACAAGAATTCCGCCTTATTCCCATATTTTCGTGTGCTATAGCTCACGCCTTCCGAGTGGGTCCGGTCCACCGGACCCTGATCGCCTAAAAGTTTTTCGGGCTTTTAAATATGACCTAAGGAACCATTGTCATCGCGCCGCCATGACCGTTCCTTTTTTTTGTTTTGAGTTTTACGGCCAAAAATTAGAATTCCACCCGATTCCATATTTTCGTGTGCTATAGACCACGCCTTGCGAGTGGGCCCGGCCCCCCAGACCGGATCGCCTAAAACCTTTTCGGACCATTAAATATGACCTAAGGAACCATAGTCACCACCCCGCCATGACAGTTCCTCATTTTTTTGCATTTTACGGCCAATAAACAAGAATTTCGACTGATTCCCATTTTTTCGTGTGCTATAACCCACGCCTTCCGATTGGTCCCGGGACCCCATGACCCGGATCGCCTAAAATTTTCTGGGCCATCAAATATGACCTTAGGAACCATAGTCACCGCCCCGCCATAACCATTCCTCATTTGTTTGCGTTTTACGATAAAACAAATTACAATTCCGTCCGATTCCCATATTTTGCTGTACATAGCCCATGCCTTGCGAGTGGGCCCGGGTCCCCGGACCCGGATAGCCTTAAATTTTTCTGGGCCATCAAATATGATCTAAGGAATCATATCATCGCCCTTCCATGACCGACCCTCGTTTCTCTGCGTTTTATGGCCTAAAAACTTGAATTTTGCACTATTCCCATTTTTCCGTAAGCTATAGCCCACGCCTTCCGAGTGGGCCCGGGCCCCCCGGACACGGATCGCCTAAAATTTTTCCGGTCCATCAAATACGACCTAAGGAACCATAGTCACCGCCCCACCATGATCGTTCCTCATTGTTTTGCGTTTTACGGCAAACAAACTTGAATTCTGTCCGATTCCCATATTTTCGTGTGCTATAGCCCACGCTTGCGAGTGGGCCGGGGCCCCCCAGACCCAAATCGCCTAAAATTTTTCCGGGCCATCAAAAGTAACCATAGTCACCGCCCTGCCATGATCGTTCCTCGTTTTCTTTGCGTCCAAAAAAATAGAATTTCTCATGATAACCATATTTTCCTGTGCTATAACCCACGCCTTCCGAGTGGGCTCGGGCCCACCAGAGCCGTATCACCTAAAATTTTTCTGGGCCATCAAATACGACCTAAGGAACCATAGTTACCGTCCCGCCATGACCATTTCTCATTTGTTTGCATTTTACGGCCAAAAAATAAGAATTCCTCCTGATTCCCATATTTTCGTGTGCTAGCCCACGCCTTGCGAGTGGGTCCCGGCCCCCGGACCCGGATCACCTAAAAGTTTTTCGGGCCATCAAATACGACCTAAGGAACCATAGTCACCGCCCTGCCATGATCGTTTCTCGTTTTTGTTTTTGCGTTTTACGGCCAAAAAACTAGAATTTCGCACGATTACAATATTTTCCTTTGCTATAACCCACGCCTTCCGAGTGGGCTCGGGCCCACCGGACCCATATCGTCTAAAATATTTTCGGGCCATCAAATATGAACTAAGGAACTGTAGTCACTGCCCTGCCATTACTGTTTCTCATTTTTTTGCGTTTTACGGCAAAAACACTAAAATTTCGCGTGATTCCTATTTTTCCGTGTGCTATAACTCACGCCTTGCGAGTGGCCCCGGTCCCCCGGACCCGGATCGCCTAAAATTTTTTTAGGTCATCAAATACGACCTAAGGGACAATAGTCACTGCCCAGCCATGACCGTTCCTCTTTATTTTACGTTTACGGCCAAAAACATAGAATTTCGCACGATTCCCACATTTTCGTGTGTTATAGCCCACGCCTTCCGAGTGGGTCCGGGCCCCCAGACCCCGATAGCCTAACCTTTTTCTGGGCCATTAAATATGACCTAAGGAACCATAGTCGTCGCTCCTTCATGACCGTTCCACTTTTATTGAATTTTACGGCCAAAAAACCAGACTTTCGCACGATTCCCATATTTTCGTGTGCTATAGCCCATGCCTTCCGAGGTGACCCTGGCCCCCGGAACCGGATCGCCTAAAATATTTTCAGTTCATCAAATACGACCTAAGGAACCACAGTCACCGCCCCACCATAACCTTTCCTCGTTTGTTTGCGTTATACGGCCAAAAAACTAGAATTCCGTCTGATTCCCATATTTTCGTGTGCTAGAACCCACGCATTCCGAGTGGGTCCGGGCCCCCCGGACCCTGATCGCCTAAAATATTTTTGGACTGTCAAATACGACCTAAGGAACCATAGTCGCCCCCTCCATGACCGTTCCTCCTTATTTGACTTTTACGGCCAAAAAATAAGAATTTCCCCCAATTCCCTTATTTTCGTGTGCTATAGCCCACGCCTTCCGAGTGGGTCCAGTCCCCCGGACCCCGATCGCCAAAAATTTTTCTGGGATTTCAAATATGACCTAAGGAACCATAGTCATCGTGCTGCCATGATCGTTCCTCTTTTTTATTTGCATTTTTACGGCAAAAACACTAGAAATCCGCCTGATTCCCATATTTTTGTGTGCTATAGCCCACGCCTTGCTAGTGGACCCGGGCCCCACGGACCCTGATCGCCTAAAAGTTTTCTGGGCCATGAAATACGACCTAAGGAACCATAGTCACCGCCCTGCCATATTCATTCCAGGTATTTTTATGCGTTCTACGGCCAAAAACTTAGAATATCCCATGATTCCCATATTTTCGTATGTTATAGCCCACGCCTTCCGAGTGGGCTCGGGCCCCCCGGATAGCCTAAAATTTTCTGGGCCATCAAATTCGACCTAAGGAACTATAGTCACCACCCCGCCATGACCTTTCCTCATTCTTTTACGTTTTACGACTGAAAAACTAGAATTCCACCCGATTCCCATATTTTCGTGTGCTATAGCCCACGCCTTCCGATTGGGCCCGGGCCCCCGGACCCGGATAGCCTAAAATTTTTTCGGGATATCTAATACGACCTAAGGAACTATAGTCACCGCCCTGTCATGAATGTTCTTCGTTGTTTTGCATTTTACGACCAAAAAAATAGAATTTTGCGTGATTCCCATTTTTTTCGTGTGCTATAACCCACGCCTTCCGAGTGGGCCCGGGCCCCACGGACCCCTATCGCCTAAAATATTTCAAGGCCATCAAATACGACCTAAGGTACCATAGTCACCGCCCCGCCATGACCGTTCCTCGTTTTTTGTGTTTTACGGCCAAAAAACTAGAATTACGCCCGATTCCCATATTTTCGTGTGCTATAGCCCATGCCTTCCGAGTGGGCCCGGGGCCCCTGGACCCATATCGCCTAAAAATTTTCCAGGCCATGAAATATGACCTAAGGAACCATAATAATTGCTCTGCCATGACCGTTCCTCGTTGTTTTGCATTTAACGGCCAAAACACTAGAATTTCGCATGATTCCCATATTTTTTGTGTGTTATAGCCCGCACCTTCCGAATGGGCCAGGGCCCCCCGGACCCGGATCGTCTAAAAGTTTTCCGTGCCATCCAATAGGACCTAAGGAACCATAGTCACCGCCCCGCCATGACCTTTCCTCGTTGTTTGCGTTATACGTCCAATAGACTAGAATTTTGCCCGATTCCCATATTTTTGTGTGCTATATCCCACGCCTTCCCAGTGGGTCCGGGCCCCCCGGACCCCGATCGCCTAAAAGTTTTTCTGGGCCATCAAATGTGACCTAAGGAACCGTAGTCGCTGCCCCTCCATGACCGTTCCTCTTTTTTTACATTTTATGGCCAAAAAACTAGAAATGTGCCTGATTCCCATATTTTCTTATGCTATAAGTCCACGCCTTCCGAGTGGGCCCGGGTTCCCAGACCCGGATCACCTAAAAATTTTTCGGGCCATCAAATACGACCTAAGGAATCATAATCACTACCCCTTCATAATCGTTCCTCGTTTTTTGCGTTTTACGGCCAAAAATCTAGAATTCCGCCTCATTCTAATATTTTCATGTGCTATACCCACGCCTTCCGAGTGGGCCCGGGCCCTTGGACTCGGATCGCCTAAAAATTTTCTGATCCATTAAATACGACCTAAGGAAGCATAGTCACCACCCCGCCATGACTGTTCCTCACTTTTTTGCGTTTACGGCCAAAAACTAGAATTTCGCCCGATTCTCATATTTTCGTGTGCTATAGCCCACGTCTTGCGAGTGTGCCCGGCCTCCACGGACCCGGATCGCCTAAAAACTTTTTGGGCGATAACATACGACACATACGACCTAAGGAACCATAGTCACCGCCGTGCCATGATCGTTCCTCCTTATTTGACTTTTACGGCCAAAAAATAAGAATTTCCACCAATTCCCTTATTTTCGTGTGCTATAGCCCACGCCTTCCGAGTGGGTCCGGACCCCAGACCCCGATCGCCTAAAATTTTTCTGGGATTTCAAATATGACCTAAGGAACCATAGTCATCGCGCCGCCATGACCGTTCCTCTTTTTTATTTTCAATTTTACGGCAAAAACACTAGAAATCTGCCTGATTCCCATATTTTTGTGTGCTATAGCCCACGCCTTGCTAGTGGACCCGGGCCCCACGGACCCTGATCGCCTAAAAGTTTTCTGGGCCATGAAATACGACCTAAGGAACCATAGTCACCGCCCTGCCATGTTCATTCCACGTATTTTTATGCGTTCTACGGCCAAAAAATTAGAATATCCCATGATTCCCATATTTTCGTGTGTTATTGCCCACGCCTTCCGAGTGGGCTCGGGCCCGCCGGATAGCATAAAATTTTTTGTGCCATCAAATTCGACCCAAGGAACTATAGTCACCACCCCACCCTGACCTTTCCTCATTCTTTTGCGTTTTACGACCGAAAAACTAGAATTCCGCCCGATTCCCATATTTTTGTGTGCTATAGCCCACGCCTTCCGAGTGGGCCCGGGCCCCCGGACCCGGATAGCCTAAAATTTTTCCGATATATCTAATACGACCTAAGGAACCATAGTCACCGCCCTGTCATGACTATTCTTCGTCGTTTTGCATTTTACGACCAAAAAAATAGAATTTTGCGTGATTCCCATTTTTTTCATGTGCTATAACCCACGCCTTCCGAGTGGGCCCGGGCCCCACGGACCCCTATCGCCTAAAATATTTCAGGGCCATCAAATACAACCTAAGGTACCATAGTCACCGTCCCGCCATGACCGTTCCTCATTTTTTGTGTTTTACGGCCAAAAAACTAGAATTACGCCCGATTCCCATATTTTCGTGTGCTATAGCCCACGCCTTCCGAGTGGGCCCCCTGGACCCATATAGCCTAAAAATTTTCCAGACCATAAAATATGACCTAAGGAACCATAGTAACTGCTCTGCCATGACCGTTCCTCGTTGTTTTGCATTTTACGGCCAAAACACTATAATTTCGCATGATTCCCATATTTTTGTGTGTTATAGCCCGCACCTTCCGAATGGGCCAGGGCCCCCCGGACCCAGATCGTCTAAAATTTTCCGTGCCATCCAATACGACCTAAGAAACCATAGTTACCGCCCCGCCATGACCTTTCCTCGTTGTTTGCGTTATACATCCAAAATACTAGAATTTCGCCCGATTCTCATATTTTTGTGTGCTATATCCCACGCCTTCCCAGTGGGTCCGGCCCCCCGGACCCCGATCGCCTAAAAGTTTTTCTGGGCTATCAAATACGACCTAAGGAACCATAGTCACCGGCCCTCCATGACCGTTCCTCTTTTTTTTTTTTACATTTTACGGCCAAAAAACTAGAAATGCACCTGATTCCCATATTTTCATGTGCTATAAGTCCACGCCTTCCGAGTGGGCCCGGGTTCCCGGATCCGGATCACCTAAAAATTTTCTGGGCTATCAAATACGACCTAAGGAATCATAATCACTGCCCCTCTATGATCGTTCCTCGTTCTTTGCGTTTTACGGCCAAAAATCTAGAATTCCGCCTCATTCTAATATTTTCATGTGCTATACCCACGCCATCCGAGTGGGCCCGGGCCCTTGGACTCGGATCGCCTAAAAATTTTCCGATCCACTAAATACGACCTAAGGAAGCATAGTCACCGCCCCACCATGACTGTTCCTCACATTTTTGCGTTTACGGCCAAAAAACTAGAATTCCGCCCGATTCCCATATTTTCGTGTGCTATAACCCACGCCCTGCGAGTGGGCCCGGGCCCCACAGACCCCGATCACCTAAAACTTTTTTGGGCGATAACATACAACCTAAGGAACCATAGTCACCACCGTGCCATGACCGTTCCTCCTTATTTGACTTTTACGGCCAAAAAATAAGAATTTCCCCTAATTCCCTTATTTTCGTGTGCTATAGCCCACGCCTTCCGAGTGGATCCGGCCCCCCGGACCCCGATCGCCTAAAATTTTTCTGAGATTTCAAATATGACCTAAGGAACCATAGTCATCGCGCCGCCATGACCGTTCCTCTTTTTAATTTGCATTTTTACGGCAAAAATACTAGAAATCCGCCTGATTCCCATATTTTTGTGTGCTATAGCCCACGCCTTGCTAGTGGACCCGGGCCCCACGAACCCTGATCGCCTAAACATTTTCTGGGCCATGAAATACAACCTAAGGAATCATAGTCACCGCCCTGCCATGTTCATTCCACGTATTTTTATGCGTTCTACGGCCAAAAAATTAGAATATCCCATGATTCCCATATTTTCGTATGTTATAGCCCACGCCTTCCGAGTGGGCTCGGGCCCCCCGGATAGCCTAAAATTTTCTGGGCCATCAAATTCGACCTAAGGAACTATAGTCACCTCCCCGCCATGACCTTTCCTCATTCTTTTGTGTTTTACGACCGAAAAACTAGAATTCCGCCCGATTCTCATATTTTCGTGTGCTATAGCTCACGCCTTCCGAGTGGGCCCGGGCCCCCAGACCCGGATAGCCTAAAATTTTTCCGGGATATCTTATACGACCTAAGGAACCATAGTCACCGCCCTGTCATGACTGTTCTTCGTTGTTTTGCATTTTACGACCAAAAAAATAGAATTTTGCGTGATTCCCATTTTTTTCGTGTGCTATAACCCACGCCTTCCGAGTGGGCCCGGGCCCCACGGACCCCTATCGCCTAAAATATTTCAGGGCCATTAAATACGACCTAAGGTACCATAGTCACCGCCCCGCCATGAACGTTCCTCGTTTTTTGTGTTTTACGGCCAAAAAACTAGAATTACGCCCGATTCCCATATTTTCGTGTGCTATAGCCCACGCCTTCCGAGTGGGCCCGGGCTCCCTGGACCCATATCTCCTAAAAATTTTCCAGGCCATGAAATATGAGCTAAGGAACCATAGTAACTGCTCTGCCATGACCGTTCCTCGTTGTTTTGCATTTTACGGCCAAAACACTAGAATTTCGCATGATTCCCATATTTTTGTGTGTTATAGCCCGCGCCTTCCGAATGGGCCAGGGCCCCCCGGACCCGAATCGTCTAAAAGTTTTTCGTGCCATCCAATACGACCTAAGGAACCATAGTCACCGCCCTGCCATGACCTTTCCTTATTGTTTGCATTATACGTCCAAAATATTAGAATTTTGCCCGATTCCCATATTTCTGTGTGCTATATCCCACGCCTTCCCAGTGGGTCCGGGCCACCCGGACCCCGATCGCCTAAAAGATTTTCTGGGCCATCAAATACGACCTAAGGAACCGTAGTCGCCACCCCTCCATGACCGTTCCTCTTTTTTTACATTTTACGGCCAAAAAACTAGAAATGCGCCTGATTCCCATATTTTCGTGTGCTATAAGTCCACGCCTTCCGAGTGGGCCCGGGTTCCCGAACCCGGATCACCTAAAAATTTTCTGGGCCATCAAATACGACCTAAGGAATCATAATCACTGCCCCTCCATGATCGTTCCTCTTTTTTTGCGTTTTACGGCCAAAAATCTAGAATTTCGCCTTATTCTAATATTTTCATGTGCTATACCCACGCCTTCCGAGAGGGCTTGGGCCCTTGGACTCGGATCGCCTAAAAATTTTCCGATCCATTAAATACGACCTAAGGAAGCATAGTCACCGCCCCGCCATGACTGTTCCTCACTTTTTTGCGTTTACGGCCAAAAAACTAGAATTCCGCCCGATTCCCATATTTTCGTGTGCTATAGCCCACGCCTTGCGAGTGGGCCCGGGCCCCACGGACCCGGATCGCCTAAAAATTTTTTGGGCGATAACATACGACCTAAGGAACCATAGTCACCGCCGTGCCATGACCGTTCCTCGTTTTTTTGTGTTATACGGCCAAAAAACTAGAATTCCGCCCGATTCCCATATTTTCGTGTGCTATATCCCACGCCTTGTGAGTGGGCCCGCCCCCCGGACCCGGATTGCCTAAAATTTTTTTGGGCGACATAATGCGACCTAAGGAACCATAGTCACCGCCGTTCCATGACCGTTCCTCATTTTTTTGCGTTATACGGCCAAAACACTAGAATTCCGCCTGATTCCCATGTTTTCATGTGCTATAGTCCATGCCTTCCGGTGGTCCTGGGCCCCCGGACCCCGATCGCCTAAAATTTTTCCGGCCGATCAAATACGACCTAAGGAACCATAATCATTGCGCCGCCATGACCGTTCCTCCTTTTTTTGCGTTTTACGGCCAAAAAACTAGAATTCCGCCCTATTCCGATATTTTCGTGTGTTAAGGCCCACGCCTTCCGAGTGGCCCAGGCCCTCCGGACCCCGATCGCCTAAAATTTTTCTAGGCCATCAAATACGACCTAAGGAACCATAGTCACCGCTATGTAATGACCGTTCCTCGTTGTTTTGCATTTTACGGCCAAAAAACTAGAATTTCGCGTGATTCCCATTTTTTTGTGTGCTATAACCCATGCCTTCCGAGTGGACCCGAGCCCCCCGGACCCCTATTGCCTAAAATATTTCAGGGCCATCAAATACGACCTAAGGTACCATAGTCACCGCCCCACCATGACCGTTCCTCGTTTTTTATGTTTTGCGGCCAAAAAACTAGAATTTCGGCCGATTCCCATATTTTCGTGTGCTATAGCCCACGCCTTCTGAGTGGGCCCGGGCCCCCTGGACCCATATCGCCTAAAACTTTTCCAGGCCATGAAATATGACCTAAGGAACAATAGTAACTGCTCTGCCATGACCGTTCCTCGTTGTTTTGCATTTTACGGCCAAAAAACTAGAATTTTGCGTGATGCCCATTTGTTTCGTGTGTTATAACCCACGCCTTCCGAGTGGTCCCGGGCCCCCCGGACCTTGATCGCCTAAAAATTTTCCGGGCCATCAAATACGACCAAAGGGACCATAGTCACCTCCCCGCCATGACCGTTCCTCGTTTTTTGCATTTTACGGCCAAACAATTAGAATTCTGCCCGATTCCCATATTTTCATGTGCTTTAGCCCATGCCTTGCGAGTAGGCTTGGCCCCCCCGGACTCGGATCGCCTAAAATATTTTTGGGCCATCAAATACGACCTAAGGAACCATAATCACCGCCCTGCCATGACCATTCCTCATTTATTTACTTTTACGACCAAAAAAGTAGAATTTCGCACGATTCCCATATTTTCGTGTGCTATAGCCCACGCCTTCCGAGTGGGCCCAGGCTCCCGGACTCCGATAGCCTAAAATTTTTTCGGGCCATCAAATACGACCTAAGGAACCATAGTCACTGCCTCACCATAACCGTTCCTCATTTGTTTTGCGTTTTACGGCCAAAGAACTAGAATTCCGCCCGATTACCATATTTTCGTGTGCCATCTTCCGAGTGGGCCGACCCCTCTAGACCCGGATTGAGTAAAATTTTTCTGAGCCATCAAATGCGACCTAAGGAACCATAGTCACAGCCCTGCCATGACCGTTCCTCGTTTAATTTTGCGTTTTACGGCCAAAAAACTAGAATTTTGCAGGCTTCCCATATTTTCGTGTGCTATAGCCCGCGCCTTCCGAGTGGGCCCGATCCCCCCGGACTTGGATCACCTAAAAAATTTTTGGGCCATCAAATACGACCTAAGGAACCATAATCACCACCCCGCCATGACCATTCCTCATTTTGTTTATATTTTACGGCCAAAAAACTAGAATTTTACACGATTCCCATACTTTCTTATGCTATAGCCCACGCCTTCCGAGTGGGGCCACCCCCCTCCCCCCCGGACCCGGATCGCCTAAAAGTTTTACGGGACATCAAATATGACCTAAGGAACCATAGTCACCGCCCCGCCATGACTGTTCCTCATTTCTTTTGCGTTTTACGGCCAAACAACTAGAATTCCACTCAAGTCCCATATTTTCGTGTTCTATAGCCCACGCCTTCCGAATGGGCCTGGGCCCCCGGACCCCGATAGCCTAAAATTTTTTCGGGCCATCAAATACGACCTAAGGAACCATAGTCACTGCATCGCCATAATCGTTCCTCGATTTTTTACGTTTTACGGTCAAAGAATTAGAATTTCGCTCGATTACCATATTTTCATTTTCCACCTTCTGAGTGGGCCGACCCCTCCAGACCCGGATTGAGTAAACTTTTTTTGGGCCATCAAATACGACCTAAGGAACCATAGTCACCACCCTGCCATCACCGTTCCTCGTTTATTTTTGCGTTTTACGGCAAAAAAACTAGAATTTCGCACGATTCCCATATTTTCGTGTGCTATAGCTCATGCCTTCCGAATGACCCGGTCCCCCCAGACCCGGATCACCTAAAAATTTTTCGGGCCATCAAATACGACCTAAGGAACCATAGTCAGCACCCTGCCATGACCGTTCCTCATTTCATTGCATTTTACGGCCAAAAAAGTAGAATTTTGCACGATACCCATATTTTCGTGTGCTATAGCCCACACCTTCCGAATGCTATGGGCCCCCCCGGACCCGGATCGCCTAAAAGTTTTTCGAGCCATCCAATACGACCTAAGGTACCATAGTCATCGCCCCGCCATGACTGTTCCTCGTTGTTTTGCGTTTTACGGCCAAACAACTAGAATTCCGCTCGATTCCCATATTTTCGTGTGCTATAGCCCACGCCTTCCGAGTGGGCCCGGGCCCCTGCACCCATATCGCCTAAATTATTTTCTGGCCATCAAATATGACCTAAGGAACCATAGTCACTACACTGCCATGATCGTTCCTCGTTGTTTTGCATTTTACGGGCCAAAAACTAGAATTTCGCCTGATTTCCACTTTTTCGTTTGCTATAACCCACGCCTTCTGAGTGATCCTAGGCCCCCGGACCCGGATCGCCTAAAATTTTTCTGGGCCATCAAATACAACCTAAAGAACCATAGTCACCACCTCTCTATGACCGTTCCTCACTTTTTTGCGTTTACGGCCAAAAAACTAGAATTCCGCCCGATTTCCATATTTTCTTGTGCTATAGCCCACGCCTTGCGAGTGGGCCCGGGCCCCACGGACCCGGATCGCCTAAAATTTTTTTGGGCGATAACATACGACCTAAGGAACCATAGTCACCGCCGTGCCATGACCGTTCCTCGTTGTTTTTGCGTTATACGGCCAAAAAACTAGAATTCCGCTCGATACCCATATTTTCGTGTGCTATAGCCCACGCCTTGCGAGTGGGCCCGCCCCCGGACCAGGATTGCCTAAAGATTTTTTGGGCGACAGAATGTGACCTAAGGAACCATAGTCACCGCCGTGTCATGACTGTTCCTCATTTTTTTGCCTTATACAGCCAAAACACTAGAATTCCGCCTGATTTCCATGTTTTCATGTGCTATAGTTCATGCCTTCCGGTGGTCCCGGGCCCCCGGACCCCCGGACCCCGATCGCCTAAAATTTTTCCGGCCGATCAAATACGACCTAAGGAACCATAGTCATTGCGCTGCCATGACCGTTCCTCCTTTTTTACGTTTTACGGCCAAAAAACTAGAATTCCGCCCTATTCCCATATTTTCGTGTGTTATGGCCCACGCCTTCTGAGTGGCCCGGGCCCTCCGGACCCCGATGACCTAAAAGTTTTCTAGGCCATCAAATACGACCTAAGGAACCATAGTCACCGCCATGTAATGACCGTTCCTCGTTGTTTTACATTTTACGGCCAAAAATCTAGAATTTCGCGTGATTCCCATTTTTTCGTGTGCTATAACCCACGCCTTCCGAGTGGGCCCGGGCCCCCCGGACCCCTATCGCCTAAAATATTTCATGGCCATCAAATACGACCTAAGGTACCATAGTCACCGCCCCGCCATGACCGTTCCTCGTTTTTTGTGTTTTATGGCCAAAAAACTAGAATTCCACCCGATTCCCATATTTTCGTGTGCTATAGCCCACGCCTTCCGAGTGGGCCCGGGCCCCCTGGACCCATATCGCCTAAAAATGTTTCAGGCCATGAAATATGACCTAAGGAACCATAGTAACTGCTCTGCCATGACCGTTCCTCGTTGTTTTGCATTTTACGGCCAAAAAGTGATCAAGCTTCTTAGCCACCGGGGACCGGCCTCGAACTAGAATTTTGCGTGATTCCCATTTGTTTCGTGTGTTATAACCCACGCCTTCCGAGTGGTCCCGGGCACCCCGGACCTCGATCGCCTAAAAATTTTTCGAGCCATCAAATACGACCAAAGGGACCATAGTCACCTCCCCGCCATGACCGTTCCTCGTTTTTTGCATTTTACGGCCAAACAATTAGAATTCCGCCCGATTCCCATATTTTCATGTGCTTTAGCCCATGCCTTGCAAGTGGGCTTTGCCCCCCCGTACCCGAATCGCCTAAAATATTTTTGGGCAATCAAATACAACCTAAGGAACCATAATCACCGCCCTGCCATGACCATTCCTCATTTTTTTACTTTTACGGCCAAAAAAGTAGAATTTCGCACGATTCCCATATTTTCGTGTGCTATAGCCCAGGCCTTCCGAGTGGGCCCAGGCTCCCGGACTCCGATAGCCTAAAATTTTTTCGGGCCATCTAATACAACCTAAGGAACCATAGTCACTGCCTCGCCATAACCGTTCCTCGTTTTTTTTTGCGTTATACGGCCAAAGAACTAGAATTCCGCCCGATTACCATATTTTCGTGTGCCATCTTCCGAGAGGGCCGACCCCTCTAGACCCGGATTGAGTAAAATTTTTTCGAGCCATCAAATACGACCTAAGGAACCATAGTCACCGCCCTGCCATGACCGTTCCTCATTTATCTTTGCGTTTTACGGCCAAAAAACTAGAATTTTGCACGCTTCCCATGCCTTCCGAGTGGGCCCGATCCCCCCCGACTTGGATCACCTAAAAATTTTTTGGGCCATCAAATACGACCTAAGGAACCATAATCACCACCCCGCCATGACCATTCCTCATTTTTTTGCATTTTACGGTCAAAAAACTAGAATTTTACACGATTCCCATACTTTCTTGTGCTATAGCCCACGCCTTCCGAGTGGGGCCGCCCCCTCCCCCCCGGACCCGGATCACCTAAAAGTTTTACGGGACATCAAATACGACCTAAGGAACCATAGTCACCGCCCCGCCATGACTGTTCCTCATTTCTTTTGCGTTTTACGGCCAAACAACTAGAATTCCACTCAAGTCCCATATTTTCGTGTTCTATAGCCCACGCCTTCTGATTGGGCCCGGGCCCTCGGACCCCGATAGCCTAAAATTTTTTCGAGCCATCAAATACGACCTAAGGAACCATAGTCACTGCATCGCCATAATCGTTCCTCGATTTTTTGCGTTTTACGGTCAAAGAATTAGAATTCCGCCCGATTACCATATTTTCGTTTTCCACCTTCCGAGTGGGCCGACCCCTCCAGAACCGGATTGAGTAAACTTTTTTCAGGCCATCAAATACGACCTAAGGAACCATAGTCACTGCCCTGCCATCACCATTCCTCGTTTATTTTTGCGTTTTACGGCAAAAAAACTAGAATTTCGCACGATTCCCATATTTTCGTGTGCTATAGCTCACGCCTTCCGAATGAGCCCGGATCACCTAAAAATTTTTCGGTCCATCAAATACGACCTAAGGAACCATAGTCAGCACCCTGCCATGACCGTTCCTCATTTCTTTGCATTTTACGGCCAAAAAACTAGAATTTTGCACGATACCCATATTTTCGTATGCTATAGCCCACACCTTCCGAATGCTGCCGGCCCCCCCGGACCCGGATCGCCTAAAAGTTTTTTGAGCCATCAAATACGACCTAATGAACCATAGTCAGCGCCCCGCCATGACTTTTCCTCGTTGTTTTGCGTTTTACGGCCAAACAACTAGAATTCCGCTCGATTCACATATTTTCGTGTGCTATAGCCCACGCCTTCCGAGTGGGCCCGGGCCCCTGGACCCATATCGCCTAAATTTTTTTCTGGCCATCAAATATGACCTAAGGAACCATAGTCACTACACTGCCATGATCGTTCCTCGTTGTTTTGCATTTTACTGCCAAAAAATAGAATTTCACCTAATTCCCATTTTTCCGTGTGCTATAACCCACGCCTTCCGAGTGGTCTCAGGCCCCCCGAACCCGGATCGCCTAAAATTTTTCCGGGCCATCAAATACGACCTAAGGAACCATAGTCACCACCTCGCTATGACCGTTCCTCGTTGTTTTGCATTTTACGGCCAAAAAACTAGAATTCCGCCCGATTCCCATATTTTCATGTGCTATAGCCCACGCCTTGCGAGTTGGCCCGAACCCCCCTGACCCGGATCTCCTAAAATTTTTCCAGGCCATTAAATACAACGTAAGGAACCATAGTCACCGCCCTTCCATGACCGTTCCTAGTTTTTATACGTTTACAGCCAAAAAAGTAGAATTTCGCACGATTCCCATATTTTCGTGTGCTGTAGAACACGCCTTCCTAGTGGGCCCGGACCCCCGAACCCTGATAGCCTAAAATATTTTTGGGCCATCAAATACGACCTAAGGAACCATAGTCACTGGCTTGCCATGACCGTTCCTCATTTGTTTTGCGTTTTACGGCCAAAAAACTAGAATTCCGCCCTATTACCATATTTTCGTGTGCTGCCTTCTGAGTGGGCCGACCCCTCCAGACCCGGATTGCCTAAAATTTTTCCGGGCCATCTAATACGACCTAAGGAACCATAGTCATTGCCCTCCCATGAATGTTCCTCATTTAGTTTTGCGTTTTATGACCAAAAAACTAGAATTTTGCACGATTCCCATATTTTCGTGTGCTATAACCCACACCTTCTGAGTGGGCCCATTTCCCCCGGACCCAGATCTCATAAAACTTTTTCGGGCCATCAAATACGACCTAAGGAACCATAGTCACCAACCCCGCCATGACAGTTCCTCATTGTTTTGCGTTTTACTGCCAAAAACTAAAATTTGTACGATTCCCATATTTTCGTGTGCTATTGCCCACGCCTGCCGAGTGGGGCCGGACTCCCGAACCCGGACCGCCTAAAATATTTTTGGGCCATCAAATATGACCTAAGAAATCATAGTCACCGCCCCGCAATGATTGTTCCTTGTTTGTTTGTGTTTTACGTCCAAACAACTAGAATTCCGCCCAATTCCTATATTTTTGTGTGCTATAGCCCATGCCTTCCGAGTGGGCCCAGGCCCCTCGGACCCCGTTCGCCTATAAATTTTTCGTGCCATCAAATACGACTTAAGGAACCATAGCCGTCGCCCCTCCATGACCGTTCCTTTTTTTTTTTGCATTTTATGGCTAAAAAACTAGAATTCCGCCCGATTCCCATATTTTCGTGTGCTATAGCCCATTCCTTGCGAGTGGGCACGACCCCCTAGACCCGGATCACCTAAACCTTTTCGGGGCCATCAAATATGAACTAAAATATCATAGTCAACGCCCCGCAATGACTGTTCCTTATTTGTTTGCGTTTTACGGCCAAACAACTAGAATTCCGCCCGATTCCCATATTTTCGTGTGCTATAGCCCACGCCTTCCGAGTGGGCCCGGGCCCCTCAGACCCCGTTCGCCTTAAAAATTTTTGTGCCATCAAATATGACCTAAGGAACCATAGTCTCCGCCCCTCCATGACCGTTCCTCTTATTTTAAACTTTACGGCCAAAAAACTAGAATTCCGCACGATTCCCATATTTTTGTGTGCTATAGCCTATGCCTTCCGAGTGGGCCCAGGCCCCTGTACCCGGATCGCCTAAACTTTTTCCGTTCCATCAAATACGACCTAAGGAACCATAGTCACCGCCCCACGATGACCTTTCCTCATTTTTTGCGTTATACGGCCAAAAACTATAAATTCCGCCCGATTCCCATATTTTCGTGTGTTATAGCCCACGCCTTCCGAGTGGGTCCGCCCCCGGACCCCGATCGCCTAAAATATTTACGGGCTATCAAATACAACCTAAGGAACCATAGTCGCCGCCCCTCCATGACCGTTCCTCCTTTTTTTTAAATTTACGACTAAAAAACAAGAATTCCGCCTTATTCCTATATTTTTGTGTGCTATAGCCCACGCCTTCCGAGTGGGTCCGGTCCCCCGGACCCTGATCGCCTAAAAGTTTTCTGGGCTTCCAAATACGACCTAAGGAACCATAGTCACCGCGCCGCCATGACCGTTCCTCTTTTTTGTTTTGCGTTTTATAGCCAAAAAACTAGAATTCCACCCGATTCCATATTTTCGTGTGCTATAGCCCACGCCTTGCTAGAGGGCCCGCCCCCTTGGACCGGATCACCTAAAACCTTTTCGGGCCATCAAATATGACCTAAGGAACCATAGTCACCGCCCCACCATGACCGTTCCTCATTTTTTCGCATTTTACGGCTAATAAACAAGAATTTCGACTGATTCCCATTTTTTCGTGTGCTATAACTCATGCCTTCCGAGTGGTCCCGGGACCCCACAACCCGGATCGCCTAAAAAATTTCCGGGCCATCAATTACGACCTTAGGAGCCATAGTCACTGCCCCGCCATGACCGTTCCTCATTTGTTTGAGTTTTACGACAAAACAAATTAGAATTCCGCCTGATACCCATATTTTGCTGTACATAGCCCATGCCTTGCGAGTGGGCCCGGGTCCCCCGGACCCGGATAGCCTTTAATTATTTTGGGCCATCAAATACGATCTAAGGAACCATATCATCACCCTTCCATGACCGACCCTCGTTTGTCTGCGTTTTACGACCTAAAAGCTTGAATTTCGCACGATTCCCAATTTTTCGTATGCTATAGCCCAGGCCTTCCGAGTGGGACTCCCCAGACACGGATCGCCTAAATTTTTTTCGGTCCATCAAATACGACCTAAGGAACCATAGTCACCGCCACGCCATGATCATTCCTTGTTGTTTTGTGTTTTACGGCAAACAAACTTGAATTCCGTCCGATTCCTATATTTTCGTGTGCTATAGCCCACGCCTTGCGGGTGGGCCCGGGCCCGGATTGCCTAAAAGTTTTTCGGGCCATCCAATACGGCCTAAGTAACCATAGTCACCGACCTTCCATGATCGTTCCTCGTTTTCTTTGCGTTTTACGGCCAAAAAATTGAATTTATCACGATTACCATATTTTCATGTGCTATAACCCACGCCTTCCGAGAGGGCTCGGGCCCACCGGACCTGTATCACCTAAAAATTTTTTGGGCCATCAAATACGATCTAAGAAACCATAGTTACCATCCCGCCATGACCGTTTCTCTTTTTTTTTGCGTTTTACGGCCAATAAACTAGAATTCCTCCCGATTCCCATATTTTCGTGTGCTAGCCCACGCCTTGCGAGTGGGTCCGGGCGCCCCGGACCCGGATCGCCTAAAATTTTTTTGGGCCATCAAATATGACCTAAGAAACCATAGTCACCGCCCTACCATGATCGTTTCTCATTTGTTTTGCGTTTTACGGCCAAAAAACTAGAATTTCGCACGATTGCCATATTTTCCTGTGCTATAACCCACGCATTACGAGTGGGCCCGGGCCCACTGGACCCGTATCATCTAAAATTTTTTTGAGCCATCAAATATGACCTAAGGAACCAAAGTCACCGCCCCGCCATGACCGTTCCTCTTTTTTTGCATTTTAAGGCCAAAAAAACTAGAATTTCGCATGATTCCCCTTTTTTCGTGTGCTATAACCCACATCTTCCGAGTGGTCCCGGGATCCCTGGACCCATATTGCCTAAAATGTTTTCGGGACATCAAATATGGCCTAAGGAACCATCGTCACTGCCCTGCCATGACCGTTTCTCATTTTTTTGCGTTTATGGCCAAAAAAGTAGAATTTCGCGTGATTCCCATTTTTCCGTATGCTATAACCCACGCCTTGCGAGTGGGCCCGGCCCCCCCAGACCCGGATCGCCTAAAAAAATTTTGGGCCATCAAATACGACCTAAGGGACCATAGTAACCACCCAGCCATGACCGTTCCTCTTTTTTTACGTTTAAGGCCAAAAACATAGAATTTCGAATGATTCCCACATTTTCGTGTGCTATAGCCCACGCCTTCCGAGTGGGCACGGGCTCCCGGACCCCAATAGCCTAACCTTTTTCCGGGCCATCAAATACGACCTAAGGAACCATAGTCGCCGCTCCTCCATGACCGTTCAACTTTTATTGAATTTTACGGCCAAAGAACAAGAATTCTGCTGGATTCCATATTTTCGTGTGCTATTAGCCCACGCCTTCCGAGTGGGCCCGGTCGCCCAGGACCAGGATCGCTTAAAAATATTTCAGGCCATCAAATAAGACCTAAGGAACCATAGTCACCACCCCGCCATGACCGTTCCTCATTTCTTTGCGTTTTACAGCCAAAACACTTGAATTTTGCTCGATTCCCATATTTTTCGTGTGCTATAGCCCACGCCTTCCGAGTGGGGCCGGCACCCCCGAATCCGAATCGCCTAAAAATTTTCTCGGCCATCAAACACGACCTAAGAAACCATAGTCACCACCCCGCCCTGACTGTTCCTCATTTTTTTGTGTTTTATGGCCAAACAACTAGAATTCCGCCTCATTCCCATATTTTTGTGTGCAATAGCCCACGCCTTCCGAGTGGGTCCGGGCCCCCCGGACCCCGTTTGCCTAAAAGAATTTCGTTCTATCAAATATGACCTAAAGAACCATAGTTTCCGTCCTTCCATGACCGTTCTGTCTTTTTTGCATTTTACGGCCAAACAACTAGAATTCCACACGATTCCCATATTTCCGGGTGCCATGGCCCACGCCTTGCGAGTGGGCACGAGCCCCCCGGACCCGGATCGCCTAAAACTTTTTTCGGGCCATCAAATATGACCTAAGGAACCATAGTCACCTCTCTACCATGATCGTTCCTCGTTGTTTTGCGTTTTACGGCCAAAAAACTAGATTTTCGCACGATTCCCATAATTTCGTGTGCTATAGCCCACGCCTTCCGAGTGGGCCTTGGCCCCGGGATCTGGATCGCCTAAAATTTTTCCGATTTATCAAATACGACCTAAGGAACCATAGTCACCGCCCCACCATAACCTTTCCTCGTTTGTTTGTGTTATACGGCCAAAAAACTAGAATTCCGTCCGATTCTCATATTTTCGTGTGCTATAACCCACGACTTCCGAGTGGGTCCGGGCCCCCCGGACCCTGATCGCCTAAAATATTTTAGGACTATCAAATACGACCTAAGAACCATAGTCTCCCCCTCCATGACCGTTCCTTCTTTTTTGACTTTTACGGCCAAAAAATAAGAATTTCTCCCAATTCCCATATTTTCGTGTGCTATAGCCCACGCCTTCCGAGTGGGTCCGGCTCCCCGGACCCCGATCGCCTAAAACTTTTCCGGGATCTCAAATATGACCTAAGGAACCATAGTCACCGCGCTGCCATGACCGTTCCTCTTTTCTTTTGCATTTTTACGGCAAAAAAACTAGAAATCCGCCTGATTCCCATATTTTTGTGTGCTATAGCCCACGCCTTGCTAGTGGACCCGGGCCCCATGGACCCTGATCGCCTAAAGGTTTTCTGGGCCATGAAATACGACCTAAGGAATCATAGTCACCGCCCTGCCATGTTTATTCCACATATATTTATGCGTTTTACGGCCAAAAAACTAGAATATCCCATGATTCCCATATTTTCGTGTGTTATAGCCCACGCCTTCCGAGTGGGCTCGGGCCCCCCGGATCGCCTAATAATTTTTGGGCCATTAAATTCGACCTAAGGAGCTATAGTCACCACCCCGCCATGACCTTTCCTCATTCTTTTGCGTTTTACGGCCAAAAAACTAGAATTCTGCCCGATTCCCATATTTTCGTGTGTTATAGCCCATGCCTTCCGAGTGGGCCCGGGCCCCAGGACCCGGATTGCCTAAAATATTTCTGGGCCATCAAATATGACCTAAGGAACCATAGTCACCGACACGCCATCACCGTTACTCGTTGTTTTGCATTTTATGGCCAAAAAACTAGAATTCCGCCCGATTCCCATATTTTCATGTGCTATCGCCCATGCCTTCCGAGTGGGCCCGGGCCCCCGGACCCGAATGGCCTAAAAATATTTTGGGCCATCAAATACGACCTAAGGAACCTTAGTCGCAGCTCCTCCATGACCGTTCCTCTTTTATTGAATTTTACGGCCTGAGAACAAGAATTCCGCTAGATTCCATATTTTCGTGTGCTATTAGCCCACGCCTTCCGAGTGGGTCTGGCCCCGTGGACCCCGATCGCCTAAAGTTTTTTCGGGATATCTAATACGACCTAAGGAAAAATAATCACTGCGCCGCCATGACCGTTCTTCCTTTTTTGCGTTATACGGCCAAAAGAATTGTATTCTGCCTGATTCCCATATTTTCGTGTGTTATAACCCACGCCTTCCGAGTGGTCCCGAGACCCCCGGACCTAGATCGCCTAAAATTTTTCTTGGCCATCAAATACGACCTAAGGAACCATAGTCGCCACCCCACCATGACCGTTG
This sequence comes from Nicotiana tabacum, assembly GCF_000715075.1. Classification (NCBI taxonomy): domain Eukaryota; kingdom Viridiplantae; phylum Streptophyta; class Magnoliopsida; order Solanales; family Solanaceae; genus Nicotiana; species Nicotiana tabacum. Next base: position 153,182,601 of record NC_134096.1, on the reverse strand, counting down.
CTCGTTTATTTGCGTTTTACGGCGAAACAAATTAGAATTTCTCCGGATTTCCATATTTTCGTGTGCGATAGCCCACGCCTTGCGAGTGGGCTCGGGCCCTCCGCAAACGTATCGCCAAAATTTTTTCCGGTCCATAAAATACGATCTAAGGAAACATAGTCACCGCCCTGCCATGACCGTTCCTCGTGTTTTGCATTTTTCGGCCAAAAAACTAGAATTTCGCATGATTCCCATATTTTCGTGTGCTATAGCCCATGCCTTCCGAGTGGGCCAGGGCCCCCGGAACCCGGATCGTCTAAAAGTTTTCCATGCCATCCAATACGACCTAAGGAACCATAGTCACCGCCCCGCCATGACCTTTCCTCGTTGTTTGCGTTATACGGCCAAAATACTAGAATTTTGCCCGATTCCCATACTTTCTTGTGCTATAGCCCACGCCTTCCTAGTGGGGCCGGACCCCCGGACCCGGATCGCCTAAAATATTTCCAGGTCATCCAATACGACCTTAGGAACCATAGTCATCGCTCCTCCATGACCGTTCCTCAAAATTTTGCATTTTAAGGCCATAAAACTAGAATTTCGCTCGATTCCAATTTTTTCGTGTGCTATAACCCATGCCTTCCGAGTGATCACGGGCCCCCCGGACCCGGATCGCCTAAAAGTTTTTCGGGCCATCAGATATAACTTAAGGAACCATAGTCATCACCCCTCCATGACCGTTCCTCGTTTTACTGCGTTTTACAGCCAAAAAACTAGAATTCCACTCGATTCCCATATTTGCGTGTGCTATAGCCCACGCCTTGCTAGTGGGCCCAAGACCCCCGGACCCGGATCACCTAAAAGTTTTTTGGGCAGTCAAATATGACCTAAGGAACCATAGTCACCGCCCTGCCATGACCGTTCCTCATTTATTTGCGTTTTACGTCCAAACAAGTAGAATTTTACACAATTCCCATATTTTCATGTGCTATAGCCCACGCATCCCGAGTGGGCCCGGGCCCCCGGACCCGGATCACCTAAAATATTTCCGGGTCATCAAATACGACCTTAAGAACCATAGTCACCGCCCCTCCACGACCGTTCCTCGAGTTTTTGCATTTTAAGGCCATAAAACTAGAATTTCGCCTGATTCCCATTTTTTTGTGTGCTAACCCATGCCTTCCGAGTGGTCACGGGCCCCTCGGACCCAGATCGCCTAAAATATTTTTGGGCCATCAGGTACGACCTAAGGAACCATAGTCACCAACCCGCTATGACCGTTCCTCATTTTTTACTGCGTTTTACAGCCAAAAAACTAGAATTCTACCCGATTCCCATATTTGCGTGTGCTATAGCCCACGCCTTGCTAGTGGGCCCCGGACCCGGATCACCTAAAATTTTTTCGGGCTGTCATATATGACCTAAGGAACCATAGTCAATGCCCTGCCATGACCGTTCCTCATTGTTTTGCGTTTTACGTCAAAACAAGTAGAATTTTACACAATTCCCATATTTTCGTGTGCTATAGCCCACGCCTCCTGAGTGGGCCCGGGCCTCCGGACCCGGATCGTCTAAAATATTTTGGGGTCATCAAATACGACCTTAGGAATCATAGTCACCGCCCCGCCACGACCGTTCCTCGAGTTTTTGCATTTTAAGGCCATAAAACTAGAATTTTGCCCGATTCCCATTTTTTTGTATGCTAAGCCATGCCTTCCGATTGGTCACGAGCCTCTCGGACCCGGATCGCCTAAAAATTTTTCGGGCTATTAGGTATGACCTAAGGAACCATAGTTACCACCCCGCCATAACCGTTCCTCATTTTTTTGCGTTTTACGGCGAAAGAACTAGAATTTCGCCCGATTACCATATTTTTGTGTGCCACCTTCCGAGTGGGCCGACCCCTCTAGACCCGGATTGAGTAAAATTTTTTCGAGCCATCAAATACGACCTAAGGAACCATAGTCACTGCCCTGCCATGACCGTACCTCGTTTAGTTTTGTGTCTTACGGCCAAAAAGCTAGAATTTCGCACGATTCCCATACTTTCGTGTGCTATAGCCCACGCCTTCCGAGTGGGCTCGTTCCCCCTGGACCCGGATCGCCTAAAACGTTTTTGGGCCATCAAATGCTACCTAAGGAACCATAATCACCACCCCGCCATGACCATTCCTCATTTTTTGCATTTTACGGCCAAAAAACTATAATTTTGCAGGATTCCCATACTTTCTTGTGCTATAGCCCACGCCTTCCTAGTGGGGCCGGGCCCCCGGACCCGGATCGCCTAAAATATTTCCAGGTCATCCAATACGACCTTAGGAACCATAGTCATCGCTCCTCCATGACCGTTCCTCGAAATTTTGCATTTTAAGGCCATAAAACTAGAATTTCGCTCGATTCCAATTTTTTCGTGTGCTATAACCCATGCCTTCCGAGTGATCACGGGCCCCCCGGACCCGGATCGCCTAAAAGTTTTTCGGGCCATCAGATACAACTTAAGGAACCATAGTCATCACCCCTCCATGACCGTTCCTCGTTTTACTGCGTTTTACAGCCAAAAAACTAGAATTCCACTCGATTCCCATATTTGCATGTGCTATAGCCCACGCCTTGCTAGTGGGCCCAAGACCCCCGGACCCGGATCACCTAAAAGTTTTTTGGGCCGTCAAATATGACCTAAGGAACCATAGTCACCGCCCTGCCATGACCGTTCCTCATTTATTTGCGTTTTACGTCCAAACAAGTAGAATTTTACATAATTCCCATATTTTTATGTGTTATAGCCCACGCATCCCGAGTGGGCCCGGGCCCCCGGACCCGGATCGCCTAAAATATTTCCGGGTCATCAAATACGACCTTAAGAACCATAGTCACCGCCCCTCCACGACCGTTCCTCGAGTTTTTGCATTTTAAGGCCATAAAACTAGAATTTCGCCTGATTCCCATTTTTTTGTGTGCTAACCCATGCCTTCCGAGTGGTCACGGGCCCCTCGGACCCAGATCGCCTAAAATATTTTTGGGCCATCAGGTACGACCTAAGGAACCATAGTCACCAACCCGCTATGACCGTTCCTCATTTGTTACTGCGTTTTACAGCCAAAAAACTAGAATTCTACCCGATTCCCATATTTGCGTGTGCTATAGCCCACGCCTTGCTAGTGGGCCCCGGACCCGGATCACCTAAAATTTTTTCGGGCCGTCATATATGACCTAAGGAACCATAGTCAATGCCCTGCCATGACCGTTCCTCATTGTTTTGCGTTTTACGTCAAAACAAGTAGAATTTTACACAATTCCCATATTTTCGTGTGCTATAGCCCACGCCTCCCAAGTGGGCCCGGGCCTCCGGATCGTCTAAAATATTTTGGGGTCATCAAATAATACCTTAGGAATCATAGTCACCGCCCCGCCACGACCGTTCCTCGAGTTTTTGCATTTTAAGGCCATAAAACTAGAATTTCGCCCGATTCCATTTTTTTGTGTGCTAAGCCATGCCTTCCGAGTGGTCACGAGCCTCTCGGACCCGGATCGCCTAAAAATTTTTCGGGCCATCAGGTATGACCTAAGGAACCATAGTTACCACCCCGCCATAACCGTTCCTCGTTTTTTTGCGTTTTACGGCGAAAGAACTAGAATTCCGCCCGATTACCATATTTTCGTGTGCCACCTTCCGAATGGGCCGACCCCTCTAGTCCCGGATTGAGTAAAATTTTTCCGAGCCATCAAATACCACCTTAGGAACCATAGTTACCGCCCTGCCCTGACTGTTCCTCGTTTATTTTTGTGTCTTACGGCCCAAAAGCTAGAATTTCGCACGATTCCCATACTTTCGTGTGCTATAGCCCACGCCTTCCGAGTGGGCTCGTTCCCCCTGGACCCGGATCGCCTAAAAGGTTTTTGGGCCATCAAATGCGACCTAAGGAACCATAATCACCATCCCTCCGTGACCATTCCTCATTTTTTGCATTTTACGGCCAAAAAACTATAATTTTGCACGATTCCCATACTTTCTTGTGCTATAGCCCACGCCTTCCGAGTGGGGCCGGGCCCCCGGACCCGGATCGCCTAAAATATTTCCAGGTCATCCAATACGACCTTAGGAACTATAGTCATCGCTCCTCCATGACCGTTCCTCAAAATTTTGAATTTTAAGGCCATAAAACTAGAATTTCGCTCGATTCCCATTTTTTCGTGTGCTATAACCCACGCCTTCCGAGTGATCACGGGCCCCCCGGACCCGGATCGCCTAAACGTTTTCCGGGCCATCAGATACAACTTAAGGAACCATAGTCACCACCCCGCCATGACCGTTCCTCGTTTTTACTGCGTTTTACAGCCAAAAAACTAGAATTCCACTCGATTCCCATATTTGCGTGTGCTATAGCCCACGCCTTGCTAGTGGGCCCCAGACCCCCGGACCCGGATCACCTAAAAGTTTTTCGGGCCGTCAAATATGACCTAAGGAACCATAGTCACCGCCCTGCCATGACCGTTCCTCATTTTTTTGCATTTTACGTCCAAACAAGTAGAATTTTACACAATTCCCATATTTTCATGTGCTATAGCCCACGCCACCCGAGTGGGCCCGGGCCTCTGGACCCGGATCATCTAAAATATTTTGGGGTCATCAAATACGACCTTAGGAATCATAGTCACCGCCCCGCCACGACCGTTCCTCGAGTTTTTGCATTTTAACGCCATAAAACAAGAATTTCGCCCGATTCCCATTTTTTTGTGTGCTAAGCCATGCCTTCCGAGTGGTCACGAGCCTCTCGGACCCGGATCACCTAAAAATTTTTCGGGCCATCAGGTATGACCTAAGGAACCATAGTTACCACCCCGCCATAACCGTTCCTCGTTTTTTTGCATTTTACGGCGAAAGAACTAGAATTCCGCTCGATTACCATATTTTCGTGTGCCACCTTCCGAGTGGGCCGACCCCTCTAGACCCGGATTGAGTAAAATTTTTCCGAGCCATCAAATACGACCTAAGGAACCATAGTTACCGCCCTACCATGACCGTTCCTCGTTTATTTTTGTGTCTTACGGCCAAAAAGCTAGAATTTCGCACGATTCCCAAACTTTCGTGTGCTATAGCCCACGCCTTCCGAGTGGGCTCGTTCCCCCTGGACCCGGATCGCCTAAAAAGTTTTTGGGCCATCAAATGCGACCTAAGGAACCATAATCACCACCCCGCCATGACCATTCCTCATTTTTTGCATTTTACGGCCAAAAAACTATAATTTTGCACGATTCCCATACTTTCTTGTGCTATAGCCCATGCCTTCCGAGTGGGGCCGGGCCCCCCGGACCCGGATCACCTAAAATATTTCCAGGTCATCCAATACGACCTTAGGAACCATAGTCATCGCTCCTCCATGGCCGTTCCTCGAAATTTTGCATTTTAAGGCCATAAAACTAGAATTTCGCTCGATTCCCATTTTTTCGTGTGCTATAACCCATGCCTTCCGAGTGATCACGGGACCCCCGGACCCGGATTGCCTAAAAGTTTTCCGGGCCATCAGATACAACTTAAGGAACCATAGACACCACCCCGCCATGACCGTTCCTCGTTTTTAATGCGTTTTACAGCCAAAAAACTAGAATTCCACTCGATTCCCATATTTGCGTGTGCTATAGCCCACGCCTTGCTAGTGCGCCCCAGACCCCCGGACCCGGATCACCTAAAAGTTTTTCGGGCCGTCAAATATGACCTAAGGAACCATAGTCACCGCCCTGTCATGACCGTTCCTCATTTTTTTGCATTTTACGTCCAAACAAGTAGAATTTTACACAATTCCCATATTTTCATGTGCTATAGCCCACGCCTTCCGAGTGGGCCCGGGCCTCCGATCCCGGATCATCTAAAACATTTTGGGGTCATCAAATACGACCTTAGGAATCATAGTCACCGCCCCGCCACGACCGTTCCTCGAGTTTTTGCAATTTAACGCCATAAAACTAGAATTTCGCCCGATTCCCATTTTTTTGTGTGCTAAGCCATGCCTTCCGAGTGGTCACGAGCCTCTCGGACCCGGATCGCCTAAAAAATTTTCGGGCCATCAGGTATGACCTAAGGAACCATAGTTACCACCCCGCCATAACCGTTCCTCATTTTTTTGCGTTTTACGGCGAAAGAACTAGAATTCCGCTCGATTACCATATTTTCGTGTGCCACCTTCCGAGTGGGCCGACCCCTCTAGACCCGAATTGAGTAAAATTTTTCCGAGCCATCAAATACGACCTAAGGAACCATAGTTACCGCCCTGCCATGACCGTTCCTCGTTTATTTTTGTGTCTTACGGCCAAAAAGCTAGAATTTCGCACGATTCCCATACTTTCGTGTGCTATAGCCCACACCTTCCGAGTGGGCTCGTTCCCCCTGGACCCGGATCGCCTAAAAAGTTTTGGGCCATCAAATGCGACCTAAGGAACCGTAATCACCACCCCGCCATGACCATTCCTTATTTTTTGCATTTTACGGCCAAAAAACTATAATTTTGCACGATTCCCATACTTTCTTGTGCTATAGCCCATGCCTTCCGAGTGGGGCCGGGCCCCCCGGACCCGGATCGCCTAAAATATTTCCAGGTCATCCAATACGACCTTAGGAACCATAGTCATCGCTCCTCCATGACCGTTCCTCAAAATTTTGCATTTTAAGGCCATAAAACTAGAATTTCGCTCGATTCCCATTTTTTCGTGTGCTATAACCCATGCCTTCCGAGTGATCACGGGCCCCCCGGACCCGAATTTCCTAAAAGTTTTCCGGGCCATCAGATACAACTTAAGGAACCATAGACACCACCCCTCCATGACCGTTCCTCGTTTTTAATGCGTTTTACAGCCAAAAAACTAGAATTCCACTCGATTCCCATATTTGCGTGTGCTATAGCCCACGCCTTGCTAGTGCGCCCCAGACCCCCGGACCCGGATCACCTAAAAGTTCTTCGGGCCATCAAATATGACCTAAGGAACCATAGTCACCGCCCTGCCATGACCGTTCCTCATTTTTTCGCATTTTACGTCCAAACAAGTAGAATTTTACACAATTCCCATATTTTCATGTGCTATAGCCCACGCCTCCCGAGTGGGCCCGGGCCTCTGGACCCGGATCGTCTAAAATATTTTGGGGTCATCAAATACGACCTTAGGAATCATAGTCACCGCCCCGCCACGACCGTTCCTCGAATTTTTGCATTTTAACGCCATAAAACTAGAATTTCGCCCGATTCCCTTTTTTTTGTGTGCTAAGCCATGCCTTCCGAGTGGTCACGAGCGTCTAGGACCCGGATCGCCTAAAAATTTTTCGGGCCATCAGGTATGACCTAAGGAACCATAGTTACCACCCCGCCATAACCGTTCCTCGTTTTTTTGCGTTTTACGATGAAAGAACTAGAATTCCGCTCGATTACCATATTTTCGTGTGCCACCTTCCGAGTGGGCCGACCCCTCTAGACCCGGATTGAGTAAAATTTTTTCGAGCCATCAAATACGACCTAAGCAACCATAGTTACCGCCCTTCCATGACCGTTCCTCATTTATTTTTGTGTCTTACGGCCAAAAAGCTAGAATTTCGCACGATTCCCATACTTTCGTGTGCTATAGCCCACGCCTTCCGAGTGGGCTCGTTCCCCCTGGACCCGGATCGCCTAAAAAGTTTTTGGGCCATCAAATGCGACCTAAGGAACCATAATCACCACCCCGCCATGACCATTCCTCATTTTTTGCATTTTACGGCCAAAAAACTATAATTTTGCACGATTCCCACACTTTCTTGTGCTATAGCCCATGCCTTCCGAGTGGGGCCGGGCCCCCCGGACCCGGATCGCCTAAAATATTTCCAGGTCATCCAATACAACCTTAGGAACCATAGTCATCGCTCCTCCACTGCCGTTCCTCGAAATTTTGCATTTTAAGGCCATAAAACTAGAATTTCGCTCGATTCCCATTTTTTCGTGTGCTATAACCCATGCCTTCCGAGTGATCACGGGCCCCCCGGACCCGGATTGCCTAAAAGTTTTCCGGGCCATCAGATACAACTTAAGGAACCATAGACACCACCCCGCCATGACCGTTCCTCATTTTTAATGCGTTTTACAGCCAAAAAACTAGAATTCCACTCGATTCCCATATTTGTGTGTGCTATAGCCCACGCCTTGCTAGTGCGCCCCAGACCCCCGGACCCGGATCACCTAAAAGTTTTTCGGGCCGTCAAATATGACCTAAGGAACCATAGTCACCGCCCTGCCATGACCGTTCCTCATTTTTTTGCATTTTACGTCCAAACAAGTAGAATTTTACACAATTCCCATATTTTCATGTGCTATAGCCCACGCCTCCCGAGTGGGCCCGGGCCTCCGATCCCGGATCGTCTAAAATATTTTGGGGTCATCAAATATGACCTTAGGAATCATAGTCACCGCCCCGCCACGACCGTTCCTCGAGTTTTTGCAATTTAACGCCATAAAACTAGAATTTCGCCCGATTCCCATTTTTTTGTGTACTAAGCCATGCCTTCCGAGTGGTCACGAGCCTCTCGGACCCGGATCGCCTAAAAATTTTTCGGGCCATCAGGTATGACCTAAGGAACCATAGTTACCACCCCGCCATAACCGTTCCTCGTTTTTTTGCGTTTTACGGCGAAAGAACTAGAATTCCGCTCGATTACCATATTTTCGTGTGCCACCTTCCGAGTGGGCCGACCCCTCTAGACCCGGATTGAGTAAAATTTTTCCGAGCCATCAAATACGACCTAAGGAATTATAGTTACCGCCCTGCCATGACCGTTCCTCGTTTATTTTTGTGTCTTACGGCCAAAAAGCTAGAATTTCGCACGATTCCCATACTTTCGTGTGCTATAGCCCACGCCTTCCGAGTGGGCTCGTTCCCCCTGGACCCGGATCACCTAAAAAGTTTTTGGGCCATCAAATGCGACCTAAGGAACCATAATCACCACCCCGCCATGACCATTCCTCATTTTTTGCATTTTACGGCCAAAAAACTATAATTTTGCACGATTCCCATAATTTCTTGTGCTATAGCCCATGCCTTCCGAGTGGGGCCGGGCCCCCCGGACCCGAATCGCCTAAAATATTTCCAGGTCATCCAATACGACCTTAGGAACCATAGTCATCGCTCCTCCATGACCGTTCCTCGAAATTTTGCATTTTAAGGCCATAAAACTAGAATTTCGCTCGATTCCCATTTTTTCGTGTGCTATAACCCATGCCTTCCGAGTGATCACGGGCCCCCCGGACCCGGATTGCCTAAAAGTTTTCCGGGCCATCAGATACAACTTAAGGAACCATAGACACCACCCCGCCATGACCGTTCCTCATTTTTAATGCGTTTTACAGCCAAAAAACTAGAATTCCACTCGATTCCCATATTTGCGTGTGCTATAGCCCACGCCTTGCTAGTGCGCCCCAGACCCCCGGACCCGGATCACCTAAAAGTTTTTCGGGCCGTCAAATATGACCTAAGGAACCATAGTCACCGCCCTACCATGACCGTTCCTTATTTTTTTTGCATTTTACTTCCAAACAAGTAGAATTTTACACCATTCCCATATTTTCATGTGCTATAGCCCACGCCTCCCGAGTGGGCCCGGGCCTCCGATCCCGGATCGTCTAAAATATTTTGGGGTCATCAAATATGACCTTAGGAATCATAGTCACCACCCCGCCACGACCGTTCCTCGAGTTTTTGCATTTTAACGCCATAAAACTAGAATTTCGCCCGATTCCCATTTTTTTGTGTGCTAAGCCATGCCTTCCGAGTGGTCACGAGCCTCTCGGACCCGGATCGCCTAAAAAATTTTCGGGCCATCAGGTATGACCTAAGGAACCATAGTTACCACCCCGCCATAACCGTTCCTCGTTTTTTTGCGTTTTACGGCGAAAGAACTAGAATTCCGCTCGATTACCATATTTTCGTGTGCCACCTTCCGAGTGGGCCGACCCCTCTAGACCCAGATTGAGTAAAATTTTTCCGAGCCATCAAATACGACCTAAGGAACCATAGTCACCGCCCTGCCATGACCGTTCCTCGTTTATTTTTGTGTCTTACGGCCAAAAAGCTAGAATTTCGCACGATTCCCATACTTTCGTGTGCTATAGCCCACGCCTTCCGAGTGGGCTCGTTCCCCCTGGACCCGGATCGCCTAAAAAGTTTTTGGGCCATCAAATGCGACCTAAGGAACCATAATCACCACCCCGCCATGACCATTCCTCATTTTTTGCATTTTACGGCCAAAAAACTATAATTTTGCACGATTCCCATACTTTCTTGTGCTATAGCCCATGCCTTCCGAGTGGGGCCGGGCCCCCCGGACCCGAATCGCCTAAAATATTTCCAGGTCATCCAATACGACCTTAGGAACCATAGTCATCGCTCCTCCATGACCGTTCCTCGAAATTTTGCATTTTAAGGCCATAAAACTAGAATTTCGCTCGATTCCCATTTTTTCGTGTGCTATAACCCATGCCTTCCGAGTGATCACGGGCCCCCCGGACCCGGATTGCCTAAAAGTTTTCCGGGCCATCAGATACAACTTAAGGAACCATAGACACCACCCCGCCATGACCGTTCCTCATTTTTAATGCGTTTTACAGCCAAAAAACTAGAATTCCACTCGATTCCCATATTTGCGTGTGCTATAGCCCACGCCTTGCTAGTGCGCCCCAGACCCCCGGACCCGGATCACCTAAAAGTTTTTCGGGCCGTCAAATATGACCTAAGGAACCATAGTCACCGCCCTACCATGACCGTTCCTCATTTTTTTTGCATTTTACTTCCAAACAAGTAGAATTTTACACAATTCCCATATTTTCATGTGCTATAGCCCACGCCTCCCGAGTGGGCCCGGGCCTCCGATCCCGGATCGTCTAAAATATTTTGGGGTCATCAAATATGACCTTAGGAATCATATTCACCGCCCCGCCACGACCGTTCCTCGAGTTTTTGCATTTTAACGCCATAAAACTAGAATTTCGCCCGATTCCCATTTTTTTGTGTGCTAAGCCATGCCTTCCGAGTGGTCACGAGCCTCTCGGACCCGGATCGCCTAAAAATTTTTCGGGCCATCAGGTATGACCTAAGGAACCATAGTTACCACCCCGCCATAACCGTTCCTCGTTTTTTTGCGTTTTACGGCGAAAGAACTAGAATTCCGCTCGATTACCATATTTTCGTGTGCCACCTTCCGAGTGGGCCGACCCCTCTAGACCCAGATTGAGTAAAATTTTTCCGAGCCATCAAATACGACCTAAGGAACCATAGTCACCGCCCTGCCATGACCGTTCCTCGTTTATTTTTGTGTCTTACGGCCAAAAAGCTAGAATTTCGCACGATTCCCATACTTTCGTGTGCTATAGCCCACGCCTTCCGAGTGGGCTCGTTCCCCCTGGACCCGGATCGCCTAAAACGTTTTTGGGCCATCAAATGCGACCTAAGGAACCATAATCACCACCCCTCCATGACCATTCCTCATTTTTTGCATTTTACGGCCAAAAAACTATAATTTTGCACGATTCCCATACTTTCTTGTGCTATAGCCCACGCCTTCCGAGTGGGGCCGGCCCCCCGGACCCGGATCGCCTAATAGTTTTCTGGGACATCAAATACGACCTAAGGAACCATAGTCACCGCACCGCCATGATTGTTCCTCTTTTCTTTTGCGTTTTACGGCCAAACAACTAGAATTCCACTCAATTCCCATATTTTCGTGTTCTATAGCCCACGTCTTCCGATTGGGCCGGGACTCGGGGACCCATATCGCCTAAAAAATTTTTGGGCCATCAAATATGAGATAAGGAACTATAGTCACTACCCTACCATGACCGTTCCTCGTTGTTTTGCATTTTACGGCCAAAAAACTAGAATTTCAACTAATTCCCATTTTTCAGTGTGCTAAAACCCACGCCTTCCGAGTGGTCCCGGGCCCGGATCGCCTAAAATTTTTCCGGGCCATCAAATACTAATTAAGGAACCATAGTCACCGTCCCGCCATGACCGTTCCTCATTATTTTGCGTTTTACGGCCAAAATATTAGAATTCCGCTCGATTCCCATATTTTCATGTGCTATAGCCCAAGCCTTGCGAGTGGGCCCGAACTCCAGGGACGCGGATCGCCTAAAATTTTTTCAAGCCATCAAATATGACCTAAGGAACCATATTCACCGCTCTTCCATGACCGTTCCTTGTTTCTTTACGTTTACGGACAAAAAAGTAGAATTTCGCACTATTCCCATATTTTCGTGTGCTATAGCCCATGCTTTCCGAGTGGGCCCGGGCCCCCGGACCCCGATAGCCTAAAAATTTTTTGGGCCAATAAATACGACCTAAGGAACCATAGTCACTGCATCGACATAACCATTCCTTGGTGTTTTGCGTTTTACGGCCAAAGAATTAGAATTTCGCCCGATTACCATATTTTCGTTTTCCACCTTCCAAGTGGGCCGACCCCTCCAGGCCCAGATTGGGTAAAACTTTTTCGGGCCATCAAATACGACCTAAGGAACCATAGTCACTACCCTTCCATGACCGTTCCTCATTTATTTTTGCGTTTTACGGCCAAAAAACTAGAATTTCGCACAATTCCCATATTTTCGTGTGTTATAGCCCACGCCTTCTGAATGGGCCCGGTCCCCCCGGACCCGGATGAACTAAAAATTTTCTGGGCCATCAAATATGACCTAAGGAACCATAGTCAGCACCCCGCCATGACCGTTCCTCATTTCATTGCATTTTACGGCCAAAACACTAGAATTTTGCACGATTCCCATATTTTCGTGTGCTATAGCCCACGCCTTCCGAATGTTGCTGGCCCCCCGGACCCGGATTGCCTAAAAGTTTTCTGAGCCATCAAATATGACCTAAGGAACCATAGTCACCGCCCCTCCATGTCTATTCCTCGTTGTTTTGCGTTTTACGGCCAAACAACTAGAATTTCGCTCGATTCCCATATTTTCATGTGCTATAGCCCACGCCTTCCGAGTTGGCCCGGGCCCCCTGGACCCATATTGCCTAAAATATTTTCGGGCAATCAAATATGACCTAAGGAACCATAGTCACTGCCCTGCCATGACCGTTCCTCGTTGTTTTGCATTTTACGGCCAAAAACCTTGAATTTCGCCTAATTCCTATTTTTCCGTGTGCTATAACCCACGCCTTCCGAGTGGTCCCGGACCCCCTGACCCGGATCGCCTAAAATTTTTTCGGGCCATTAAATACGACCTAAGGAGCCATATTCACTGCCCTTCCATGACCGTTCCTCGTTTTTATACGTTTACGGCCAAAAGAGTAGAATTTCGCACGATTCCCATATTTTTCTATGCTGTACCACACGCCTTCCTAGTGGGCCCGGACCCCCGAACCCCGATAACCTAAAATATTTTTGGGCCATCATATACGACCTAAGGAACCATAGTCACTGGCTCGCCATGACCGTTCCTCTTTTGTTTGCTTTTTACGGCCAAAAAATTAGAATTCCGCCCTATTACCATATTTTCGTGTGCTGCCTTCCGAGTGGGCCGACCCCTCAAGACCCGGATTGCCTAAATTTTTTCCGGGCAATCAAATACGACCTAAGGAACCATAGTCATCGCCCTCCCATGACCGTTCCTCATTTAGTTTTGCATTTTATGACCAAAAAACTAGAACTTTGCACGATTCCCATATTTTCGTGTGCTATAGCCCACATCTTCCGAGTGGGCCCAGTCCCCCCGGACCCGGATCGCCTAAAACTTTTCCGGGCCATCAAATACGACCTAAAGAATCATATTCACCAACCCTTCCATGACCGTTCCTCATGTTTGTGCGTTTTACTGCCAAAAAACTAAAATTTTGCACGATTCCCATATTTTCGTGTGTTATAGCCCACGCCTTCCGAGTGGGCCCGGGCCCCTTGGACCCCGTTTGCCTAAAAAATTTTCGTGCCATCAAATACAACCTAAGGAAGCATAGTCGGCGCCCCTCCATGACCGTTCCTCTTTTTTTGCACTTTATGGCCAAAAAACTTGAATTCCGCACGATTCCCATATTTTCGTGTGCTATAGGCCACGCCTTCCGAGTGGGCCCAGACCCCCAGACCCGGATTGCCTAAACTTTTTTCGGTCCATCAAATACGACCTAAGGAACTGTAGTCACCGCCCCACGATGACCTTTCCTCGTTTTTTGCATTATACAGCCAAAAAATTAGAAATTTCGCCTGATTCCCATATTTTTGTGTGCTACAGCCCACGCCTTCCGAGTGGGTCTGCCCCTCCCTCCCCCCCGGACCCCAATCACCTAAAATATTTACGGGCTATCGAATATGACCTAAGGAACCATAGTCACCACCCCTCTATGACCGTTCCTCCTTTTTTGAATTTTACGACTAAAAAATAAGAATTCCGCCTTATTCCCATATTTTCATGTGCTATAGCCCACGCCTTCCGAGTGGGTCCGGTCCCCCGGACCCTGATCGCCTAAAAGTTTTTAGGGCTTTCAAATATGACCTAAGTAGCCATAGTCACCGCGCCGCCCTGACCGTTCCTCTTTTTTTATGTACTATTGCCCACGCCTTTCGAGTAAGGCTGCTTATCGGGCGGATTGGGCGGTTAATTACTCTTAACGGTTTGGCTTAACGGTTATCGGCTTTTAAATGTATTAATCTGCTAGCCATCTGATAAAATATCGGGCGGATTGGTATCGGTTTAGCTCTTATCGGGCAGTTTATCGGCCTAATGCAATCTATATTGCGTGCATTAATTGTTTGTTGCCGCCTAACATACAAATTCAGAATAGGAAATTACACATTGAGTCCATACATACATGTCTGTTAACGCCTATATAAGAATGATGTAGTGTGTCATTGTGTTGTAAAGTGAAAAAGCAGAACACATTGTAGGCTACATTACATCCCAAAGCAAACTACATATGAGTCCAGACATACATGTTTGGTAACACCTACCATAAAATCCCAAAGCAGACTACATTACATGAGTCCAGACATACATATGTCTGTTAATGCCTAGCATATTAATTCAGAGTAGGAAATTCCAGTTTATATTCAAAGTGAGTCCAGAATACATATTTCAAAATGATTAATCCATAAGTGAGCAGTCAACACATAAATGTTTGGCCTGCAGCTAACGCCTAACAGTGCTTGAATATCTGCAGCTTCAAAGTTCAAACAACAGCTTCAAATTTCTAACTTAAACTCTCAACCAGGCATTTTACGCTATATCATTAACCATACAAACAACACCGAGCAAAATGCAGTTATGTATAGAAATAAGGATGGATTATAAGCAGTAAACAATTTACAGGAAACGCAAATGCGCTCTTTCCCCTGAACATAATTCAAGACAGTACTATCGTCAATATTGTGGGATAAAAGTTATGGCACAACACTACTGTTCTTCTATTAAACATAGACAACATGCATTAGTTTAAAGAAACAAAAGCAGAGGTGAACCATAGATAGCAGCTTAAACAATCTTGTTGTAGGGTGAGAGAATAAGCTAAGCTAATTGCTGGAAGAAGTGGAAGGGTTTTTGATATTTAATATATATATATATATATATATATATATATATATATATATATATATATATATATATATTCTTAACGGGTTAACGAATTATCCGTTAAGAAAATTGAATAATCCGCCCCCAAACCGATAAGTCGTTAATAAAAAAATTTCAATCCGTTCCCCGTCCGTTAAACCGTTAACCTGATACCAATAAGCCATTATGGTTCGGTTTCGGTTCGATTTTCGGTTTCGGTTCGGTTTTGAACACCCCTACTTCTGAGTGGGCCCGATCCCCCGGACCCAGAGAGCCTAAAATATTTCGGGTACATCAAATATGACCTAAGGAACCATAGTCACCGCCTGCCATGACCTTTCCTCGTTTTTATGTGTATACGGCCAAAAAACTAGAATTTCTCCCGATTACCATATTTTCGTGTGTCGCCTTCCGAGTGGGCCGGGCCTCCGGACCCGGATCGCCTAAAAGTTTTTCGGGCCATCAAATACGACCTAAGGAATCATAATCACCACCCCTCCATGATCGTTCCTCATTTTTTGCGTTTTACGGCCAAAAATCTTGAATTCCGCCGGATTCCAATATCTTCATGTGCTATAGCCCACGCCTTCCGAGTGGGCTCGGGATCCCCGGACTCGGATCGCCTAAAATTTTTCCGGGCCATCAAATACGACCTAAGGAACCATAGTCACTGCCCCGCCATGACCGTTCCTCACCTTTTTGCGTTTTCGGCCAAAAAAAAAAAGAATTCCGCCCGATTCCCATATTTTCGTGTGCTATAGCCCACGCCTTGCGAGTGGGCCCGGGCCCCCAGGACCCGGATCGCCTAAAATTTTTCTGGGCGATAAAATACGACCTAAGGAACCATAGTCACCACTGTGCCATGACCGTCCCTTGTTTTTTTGCGTTTTACGGCCAAACAACTAGAATTTCGCATGATTCCCATATTTTCGTGTGCTATAGCCCACTCCTTCCTAGTGGGCCCGGATCGTCTAAAAATTTTTCGGGCCATCAAATACGACCTAAGGAACCATAGTCACCGCCCCGCCATGACCTTTCTTCGTTTTTTGCATTATACGGCCAAAACACTAGAATTCCGTCCGATTCCTATATTTTCGTGTGCTATAGCCCATGCCTTCCGAGTGGGCCCAGGCCCCCGAACCCGGATCGCCTAAATTTTTCGAGCCATCAAATACGACCTAAGGAACCATAATCACCGCCCCGTCAAGACCTTTCCTCATTGCTTTACGTTTTACGGCCGAATAACTAGAATTCTGTCCGATTCCCATATTTTTGTATGCTATATCCCACGCCTTCTGAGTGGGCCCGGTCCCTGGACTCAGATAGTTAAAAAAATTTCCGGACCATCAAATACGACCTAAGGAACCATAGTCACCGCCTCGCCATGACCGTTCCTTGTTTATTTTGCGTTTTACGGCCAAAGAACTTTAATTCCGCCCGATCACCATATTTTCGTGTGGCGCCTTCCGAGTGGGACGACCCCTCTAGACCCGTATTGCCTAAAATTTTTTCGGGTCATCAAATATGACCTTAGGAACCATAGTGACCGCCCCGTCATGACCGTTCCTCATTTATTTTTGCATTTTATGACAAAAAAACTAGAACTTCGCACGATTCCCATATTTTCGTGTGCTATAGCCCACACCTTCCGTGTGGGCCCGGTCCCCCCGGACCCGGATCGCATAAAATTTTTCCGGGCCATCAAATACGACCTAAAGAACCATAATCACCAACCCCGCCATGACCGTTCCTCATTTTTGTGCGTTTTACTGCCAAAAGACTAAATGTTTGCACGATTCCCATATTTTCGTGTGCAATTGCCCACTCCTTCCAAGTGGGGTCGGCCCCCCGGACTTGGATCGCCTAAAATTTTTTCGGGCCATCAAATAAGACCTAAGAAACCATAGTCACCGCCCCGCAATGACTGTTCCTCATTTGTTTGCGTTTTACGGCCAAACAACTAGAATTTCGCCCGATTCCCATATTTTCGTGTGCTATAGCCCACGCCTTGCGAGTGGGCACGACCCCCCGGACCCGGATCTCTTAAACCTTTTCCAGGCCATCAAATACGACCTAAGAAACCATAGTCACTGCCCCGCAATGACTGTGCCTTGGTTTTTTGCGTTTTACGTCCAAACAATTAGAATTTCACCCGATTCCCATATTTTCGTGTGTTATAGCCCACGCCTTCCGAGTGGGCCCGGGCCCCTCGGACCCCGTTTTCCTAAAAACATTTCGTGCCATCAAATACGACCTAAGGAACCATAGTCAACGCCCCTCCATGACCGTTCCTCTTTTTTTGCACTTTACGGCCAAAAAACTAGAATTCCGCACGATTCCCATATTTTCGTGTGCTATAACCCATGCCTTCCAAGTGGGCCCAGGCCCCCGGACCCGGATCGCCTAAACATTTTTCGGTCCATCAAATACGACCTAAGGAACCATAGTCACCACCCCACGATGACCTTTCCTCGTATTTTGCGTTATACAGCCAAAAAACTAGAATTCCACCCGATTTCATATTTTCGTGTGCTATAGACCACGCCTTGCGAGTGGGCCCGGGCCCTCGGACCGGATCGTCTAAAACCTTTTCAGGCCATTAAATATGACCTAAGGAACCATAGTCACCGCCCCGCCATGACAGTTCCTCGTTTTTTGCATTTTACGGCCAATAAACAAGAATTTCGACTGATTCCCATTTTTTTCGTGTGCTATAACCCACGCCTTCCGAGTGGTCCCGGGACCCCACGACCCGGATCACCTAAAACATTTCCGGGCCATCAAATATGACCTTAGGAACTATAGTCACCACCCCGTCATGACCGTTTCTCATTTGTTTGCGTTTTACGACAAAATAAATTAGAAATCCGCCCGATTCCCATATTTTGCTGTACATAGCCCATGCCTTGCGAGTGGGCCCGGGTCCCCCGGACCCGGATAGCCTTAAATTTTTCTGGGCCATCAAATACGATCTAAGGAATAATATCATCACCCTTCCATGACCGACCCTCGTTTCTCTGCATTTTACGGCGTAAAAACTTAAATTTTGCATGATTCCCACCATGACCGATTCTCATTTTTTTTTGCGTTTTACGGCCAAAAAACTAGAATTCCTTCTGATTCTCATATTTTCGTGTGCTAGCCCACGCCTTGCGAGTGGGTCCAGGCCCCCCGGACCAGGATCACCTAAAACTTTTTCGGGCTGTCAAATACGACCTAAGGAACCATAGTCACCGCCCTTCCATGATCGTTTCTCATTTTTTTGTGTTTTACGGCCAAAAAACTAGAATTTCGCACCATTACCATATTTTCCTTTGCTATAACCCACGCCTTCCGAGTGCGCCGGGCCCATCGGACCCGTATCGCCTAAAATTTTTCCGGGCCATCAAATATGACCTAAGGAACCATAGTCACCGCCCCGCCATGACCGTTCCTCTTTTTTTTGCGTTTTATGGCCAAAAAACTAGAATTTCGCCGAATTTCCATTTTTTCGTGTGCTATAACCCACATCTTCCGAGTGGTCCCGGGATCCCTGGACCCATATCTCCTAAAATATTTTCGGGCCATGAAATATGACCTAAGGAACCATAGTCACTACCCTGCCATGACCGTTTCTCGTTTTTTGTTTTATGGCCAAAAAACTAGAATTTTGCGTAATTCCCATTTTTCCGTGTACTATAACCCACGCCTTGCGAGTAGGCCCGGCCCCCCAAGACCTGGATCGCCTAAAAATTTTTTGGGCCATCAAATACGACCTAAGGAACAATAGTCACCGCCCAGCCATAACCGTTCCTCTTTTTTTTACGTTTACGGCCAAAAACGTAGAGTTTTGCACGATTCCCAAATTTTCGTGTGCTATAGCCCATGCCTTCCGAGTGGGCCCAGCCCCCCGGACCCCGATAGCCTAACCTTTTCCCGGGCCATCAAATATGACCTAAGGAACCATAGTCGGCGCTCCTCCATGACCGTTCCACTTTTATTTAATTTTACGGCCAAAGAACAAGAATTCCGCTAGATTCCATATTTTCGAGTGCTATTAGCCCACGCCTTCCGAGTGGGCCCGGTCCCCCTGGACCAGGATCGCCTAAAAATATTTTAGGCCATCAAATACGACTTAAGGAACCATAGTCACCACCCCGCCATGACCGTTCCTCATTTCTTTGCGTTTTACGGCCAAAACACTTGAATTTCGCTCGATTCCCATATTTTCGTGTGCTATATCCCACGCCTTCCGAGTGGGCCGGTACCCCCGAACCCAAATCGCCTAAAATTTTTCCGGGCCATCAAACACCACCTAAGGATCCATAGTCACCGCCCCGCCATGACTGTTCCTCGTGCTTTTGTGTTTTACGGCGAAACAACTAGAATTCCGCCTCATTCCCATATTTTCGCGTGCTATAGCCCACGCCTTCCGTGTGAGTCCGGCCCCCCCGGACCCCGTTTGCCTAAATTTTTTTCGTGCCATCAAATACGACCTAAGGAACCATAATAGCCGTCCCTCCATGACCGTTCCGTCTTTTTTGCATTTTACGGCAAAAAAACTAGAATTCCGCACGATTCCCATATTTTCGTGTGCCATAGCCCACGCCTTGCGAGTGGGCACGAGCCCCCCGGACCCGGATCGCCTAAAACTTTTTCCGGGCCATCAAATACGATCTAAGGAACCATAGTCACCTCTCTGCCATGACCGTTCCTCATTTCTTTTGCGTTTTACGGCCAAAAAACTAGACTTTCGCACGATTCCCATATTTTCGTGTGTTATAGCCCACGCCTTCCGAGTGGGCCCTGGCCCTAGGACCCGGATCGCCTAAAAATATTTTCGGACTATCAAATATGACTTAAGGAACCATAGTCGCCCCCCCAATGACCGTTCCTCCTTTTTTGACTTTTACGGCTAAAAATAAGAATTTCGCCCAATTCCCATATTTTCGTGTGCTATAGCCCACGCCTTCCGAGTGGGTCCGGCCCCCCGGACCCCGATCGCCTAACAATTTTCCCGGATTTCAAATATGACCTAAGGAACCATAGTCACCGCGCCGCCATGACCGTTCCTCTTTTGTTTTTGCATCTTTACGGCAAAAAAACTAGAAATCCGCCTAATTCCCATATTTTTGTGTGCTATAGCCCATGCCTTGCTAGTGGACTCGGGCCCCCCGGACCCTGATCGCCTAAAAGTTTTCTGGGCCATGAAATACGACCTAAGGAACCATAGTCACCGCCCTGCTATGTTCATTCCACGTATTTTTATGCATTCTACGGCTAAAAAACTAGAATATCCCATGATTCCCATATTTTCGTGTGTTATAGGCCATGCCTTCCAAGGGGGCTCGGGCCCCCCGGATCGCCTAAAATTTTTTGGGCCATCAAATTCGACCTAAGGAACTATAGTCACCACCCCGCCATGACCTTTCCTCATTCTTTTGCGTTTTACGGCAAAAAACTAGAATTTCGCATGATTACCATATTTTCCTGTGCTATAACCTACGCCATACGAGTGGGCCCGGGCCCACTGGACCCGTATCGCATAAAACTTTTCCGGGCCATCAAATATGACCTAAGGAACCATAGTCACCGCCCCGCCATGACCGTTCCTCTTTTTTGCATTTTACGGCCAAAAAACTAGAATTTCGCCTGATTCCCATTTTTTCGTGTGCTTACCCACATCTTCCGAGTGGTCCCGGGATCCCTGGACCCATATCGCCTAAAATGTTTTCAGGCCATCAAATATGACCTAAGTAACCATAGTCACTGCCCTGCCATGACCGTTTCTCGTTTTTTTGCGTTTTATGGCCAAAAAAGTAGAATTTCGCGTGATTCCCATTTTTCACTGTGCTATAACCCACGCCTTGCGATTGGGCCCGGCCCCCCGGACCCGGATCGCCTAAAAAATTTTTGGTCCATCAAATACGACCTGAGGGACCATAGTAACCGCCCAACCATGACCACATTTTCGTGTGTTATAGCCCACGCCTTCTGAGTGGGCCTGGGCCCCTGGACCCCGATAGCCTAAACTTTTTACGGGCCATCAAATACGACCTAATGAACCATAGTCGCCGCTCCTCCATGAACGTTCCACTTTTATTGAATTTTACGGCCAAAGAACAAGAATTTCGCTAGATTCAATATTTTCGTGTGCTATTAGCCCACGCCTTTCGAGTGGGCCCGGTCCCCCCGGACCAGGATCGCCTAAAAAATTTTCAAGCCATCAAATAAGACCTAAGGAACCATAGTCACCACTCTGCCATGACCGTTCCTCATTTCTTTGCGTTTTACAGCCAAAATACTTGAATTTTGCTCGATTCCCATATTTTCGTGTGCTATAGCCCATGCCTTTCGAGGAATCGCCTAAATTTTTTTCGGGCCATCAAAAATGACCTAAGGAACCATAGTCACCACCCCACCATGACTGTTCCTCATTTTTTGTGTTTTACGGCCAAACAACTAGAATTTCGCCTCATTCCCATATTTTCGTGTGCAATAGCCCACGCCTTCCGAGTGGGTCCGAGCCCCCCGGACCCTGTTTGCCTAAAAAATTTTTGTTCCATCAAATACGACCTAAGGAACCATAGTTTCCGTCACGAGCCCCCCAGACCCGGATCGCCTAAAACTTTTTCCGGGCCATCAAATACGACCTAAGGAACCATAGTCACCTCTCTGCCATGACCGTTCCTCGTTGTTTTGTATTTTACGGCCAAAAAGGTAGAATTTTACACAATTCCCATATTTTCGTGTGCTATAGCCCACGCCTTCCGAGTGGGCCTTGGCCCCCGAACTCGGATCGCCTAAAAATTTTTCGGTTCATCAAATACGACCTAAGGAACCATAGTCACCGCCCCACTATAACCTTTCCTCGTTTGTTTGTGTTATACGGCCAAAACACTAGAGTTCCGTCCGATTCACATATTTTCGTGTGCTATAACCCACACCTTCCGAGTGGGTCCGGGCCCCCCGGACCCTGATCGCCTAAAATATTTTCGGACTATCAAATACGACCTAAGGAACCATAGTCGCCCCCCTCCATGACCGTTCCTCCTTTTTTGATATTTACGGCCAAAAAACAAGAATTTCGCCCAATTTCCATATTTTCGTGTGCTATATCCCACGCCTTCCAAGTGGCTCCGGCCCCCTGGACCCCAATCGCCTAAAAGTTTACCAAGATTTCAAATATTACCTAAGGAACCATAGTCACCATGCCGCCATGACCGTTCCTCTTTGTTTTTGCATTTTTACGGCAAAAAAACAAGAAATCCGCCTGATTCCCATATTTTTGTGTGCTATAGCCCACGCCTTGCTAGTGGGCCTGGGCCCCCCGGACCCTGATCGCCTAAAAGTTTTCTGAGCCATGAAATACGACCTAAGGAACTATAGTCACCGCCCTGCCATGTTCGTTCCACGTATTTTTATGCGTTCTACGGCCAAAAAACTAGAATATCCCATGATTCCCATATTTTCGTGTGTTATAGCCCACGCCTTCCGATTGGGCTCGGGACCCCCGGATTGCCTAAAATTTTCTGGGCCATCAAATGCGACCTAAGGAACTATAGTCACCACCCCGCCATGACCTTTCCTCATTCTTTTGCGTTTTACGACCGAAAAACTAGAATTTCGTCCGATTCCCATATTTTCGTGTTCCGAGTGGGCCCGGGCCCCCGGACCCGGATAGCCTAAAATATTTTCGGGCCATCAAATACGACCTAAGGAACCATAGTCACCGCTACTCCATCACCGTTACTCATTTTTTTTGCGTTTTATGGCCAAAAAACTAGAATTCCGCCCGATTCCCATATTTTCGTGTGCTATCGCCCATGCCTTCCGAGTGGGCTAGGGCCCCCGGACTCGGATGGCCTAAAATTTTTTCGAGCCATCAAATACACCCTAAGGAACCTTAGTCGCAGCTCCCCCATGGCCGTTCCTCTTTTATTGAATTTTACGGGTAGTGTGAACAACTAATTTTTGACCACACTCAAATTCTATACTATTTTAGTGTAAATATGTGCTTTATGTCTAATCTTGATATTTTAAACATTTATCTCACTTTTAGTAGAGTTTATAAAAACTACAAAAATATTCACACTTTTAAAATACATTTTGTTTTCTATTTGTAAAGAGAAAAAAACTACTTGGTTTCATATAATTAGAATTTTAATAAGTAAGATATAGTATCTTTCTTAGTATAATTTAAACTACAATGTAAATATTTATTTTTTTATGTATATAATATTTAAATTTAAAAGTAGCTGACTAATATTTTTAGCTATACATTTTACTTTCTCTTTTGTTCATTTAAAAAAAAAAAGCAACTAACGAAAAGAACAAAAGTAAGGTACAAAAGAATATTATCCTAACTAATCACCCATGATCTGCTCACTCCAATCCTCATTTCCCTAACCCCCCCCCCCCCCACTTTGCACGTCTCTCCCCCATTTTGCACGTCTCACACACACTCAATTCCTCTTTTTCACTTTAAAACCCCACGTTCCCCACTCAAAATTAGAGGAAGAAGATTTTAAAAAAAAAACTATTAATATTCTTCTTTATATAGAAAAAGACTGACAGAGCAAAAAAAAAAATTTTTTGGGGAGGAAAAGGAGAGAAAACTTTGAACAGGAGAAAAAGAGAGGAGGAGCATTAGAGACGATCGGATAGAAAAATCAGTAACTAAAAATAGCATTGTTCTTTTAGAGTGAAAATCACTTGGAGATAAATTATTCGGTGGACTTATTAGGTTCAGAGTCGAAAATCGAAGTATCCTTTGTGGTTTTAAATTCGCAGTTTCAACACAGCAGATTGTAGATATTTTCTTTGTTTGAAATCTTACAAAAGGTAACACTCAGCCTCATTTGTTAGTTTAATATAATGTATGATGTTAGTTTATTTAAATTCAATTATTCTTTTGCTTTCTTTTGTATTTTAAATAGCGATCGATTTCTTCTTGTTATTTATATATGTACATGTATGTTTAAAATTAATCTGAAATGTGTTTCTAACTTTTACTAATCTGAAATTTGTTCCTAACTTTTAATCTTTAGTTCTAATCTATTCTTTTGCCACAATTCACGTGAAATTTTAAACCATAGATAGTTTATAAAATTGTTTAAAGCTTTTTGTCAACAAAAATACTTCTTTGGTTAAATTCTATTTAATGTGTGAGTTTATTACTTACTTTTGGTTTTGGTTATCAACGTTCAGGTGCAAATCCTTACAAATATGTTAGGTCCTTATTCTTTATTTGGGATTAAAACTTACTCTCTTTTAGTTATTTTTTTTTCTCTTTCCTCGAACTAGTATTCTGCTAACTAGTATTCTGTATAAATGGGTTTAGTGATAAATTTGGTGTAAATTAGTTTACTTACTTTAAATCATTTTTATTTTTCAAAATTTGTTTATATAATATTATCGTAGTGCAGATTACATGGATTTGGTTAGAGTCCCATTAGTTGAGAAGAATAAAGTTAATTTAAAGTTAGATTTTGTTTTTAATTGAGTTTCAACGTAAACATCATTCCGATTCATTTATTTTTTTTTTGTTAGGGTAGTTAAATAAATAACGTAACTCAAGTTCTGTCTAAACATATTTGAAGATTTAAGTTGAAATAGTCTAATAACACTTAAGTTTCAATTGATGTTAAGATTGTTAGTTTAGGTAGTTTTGAGTCTCTGTGTCAGTAAAATAATTTCATGAGTTCGGTTATATCACATGGTCAGTTTTCTTTTAATCATGTCTATATTTTAAAATTTAAAATCACAGTATTATATTTAATTAATATTTCTTTATCTTTATAAACAATATAACTATCATTGTGTGTCTGGAATTTTGGTGAGAATGTATTACTATCATTTGATTTACATTCTGTTAGAATAATATATATAAATTGCCAAAGGGTTTATATTTAATTAGATAAAAAGTGATAACATTGGGATCTTTAGTTCATTTATATAACTTTATTGTGTTATTAATCTTTGAGCATGTCATTTTATTTCATATTAATTTGCCCTGTGTTGGAATCAATATAGCTCATTATTAAGTGGAACTATAAGGGGAATAAATCTGAGTTTAGAGTTAGCTAAAAAAGTGAGCCTAAATGTTACTTCAGGCTTATTCCATAAGTTAAACAGGTAGAAGCGCAAATAATTTTGAGGGAGCGAAATGGGCCATGAACTAATTCAAGATTCGTTCCACCAAGTAAAAATAAAATATAGAAATAAATATCTCAGATCTAAAAAGAAAAAAAAATAAATGAAATACTTTGAATATGCTAGTATACTTTAGGCACGTGTTAATCAATTGAATTATCGTGATTATGTATACATTCGCGTGACATAATTATGATTCCCAAAACTAATACCAAGGTATGCATTCGCGCAACTTTGGGCGAAACAATCTTAAAAATAATAATGTATTATTAATTGTGTATACGTACGCATGACATGATTCTTGAAACACCAAATAAAACGAATACACGTACGCGTGATTCGTTTCAAGATAATTTCATAATTATGAATAATCAAGCAATTAAAAGCGGTAAAAAGGTAAATGTACATAGGTTCTAAAATGAGTAATTAAATAATTTAATTAAGCCAGGTATAATTAAAGCGACCGTGCTAAAACCACGGAATCCGAGAGTGCCTCACACCTTCTCTCAGGTTAACAGAATTCCTTACCCGGTCTTCTGTGTTCGCGGACCGTAAAACGGAGTCAAATTTTCTCGATTTGGGATTTAAAATAAACCGGTGACTTGGGACACCAGAAATTATCCCAAGTGGCGACTCTGAATCTAATAAATAATCTCATTTCGATTAATGTCACTTAAATTGGAAAAACTCTTTTGGCACTATTCCCCCAGGAAAAAGGAGGTGTGACAGCTCTGGCGACTCTGCTGGGGACAAGAACCCAGAACTTCTGGTTCGGGGTTCAGAATTCGAGCTTATAAGATGATTTATACTTGGCTTTATTGATTTGATGTTATTAATGTATTTTTGGGTCTAATGTGCTAATTGTCGCTTATTTACCGCTTTGATATTATTTGAACTTTATTAAATTATCTTCTTACGCCTCCCTTCTGAGTCTTCTGAATATATGGTGCACACGTGCGCGTGGCCCACTTTTCTGTTAGAAGTCATACCAATTAGAATGAGGCTGGGTCAGTAACTAGGCCGGGTAGACTTTCGTGCTCCCAGTACATTGCTGCCACCCCGGCTCGAGTTGTCCGCTTGGGTAAGCCATGTCTAGAACACACCCCCAGGTTTAAACCTAGAATAACATAGCCTCATGCCGGATCCCTATTAGGAACGTTTGTTTGCATCATATGCATTTGATTTTGGGGACTCAACACAGGGGTTGGGTCCGTCTAGGACAGGTGTACCTGAGAATTACATGACCATCATGACGCATCTTATGTGCTACTCATGCATTATGTTTGATTTGGTTTGTGCATGTTGACCGGTTTCTTAAATAAAATAAAAATATAAAAATATTGAGGGAAAACCAGAAAGAAGAAAATATGAGGGAGAAAATTTACCCGATTTTCGAAAATCTCAGTATTTACCCCAAAAAAAAAAAGTTCTGAATTTTTCAAAAGAAGTGTCATCCTATTCCTGAAATATTTACGAACTACGCGGGTCTGATTCTCACCGGATGTGAGATACGTAGACAACCTTCATAGGGTTCGGCCCCATTTTTATAAAATAACTATATAAAAAAAAGAAATGTGTCTAGTGTTTTTTTTTAATTAAAAAAAAACAAATAAGCAGACCCAGCTTCGGTTAATCCCAAATCGTTCCTGTCGGAATAGCCTTAGAACATCTTCAAAATTGTTGAAGGGCTGTTCTCGCAAGAACGGACGTGTCTGTCAATTGGGAATCACTTTGACTATAACGCCCTTCCCCCGGCCCTAAAGCTATCCTTGAAAGTAAGAAAGGGCCATAGTTGCAAAAATAGCCACCCTTTCTTCGGTCACAATTGCAAAAATAGCCCCCCTTCTCGTTGATTTTTCTTAAAATTGAGTTATTTACAAAAAAAAAATTGTTTTGCAAAAGGAGTGCATTGGTTCTATCTCTTGAGACTAGTGTCAACCCTAACCTTAACCACCCATAGGTACAAAATGAGCACTGTCCAGAGCACACCGTTTACAGTTGCAGACGAGGCTCCACTTCAGCTTCAGATGTGGTGGTATGATTTAGGAGAAGATGGTCAGAAATGGGTCACCAAGCACTTGGGAGCCCTTACAGATATTATAAAAAATTCGCTTCTCTGATTTTGAGCTAACTCCCACTTTAGAAGAAATAGCTGGATATTCCGGGTTTGGCAGGGATTTGAGAAACCAGGAGCTCATATTCCCAAGGGCTCTTTCTGTACACCGATTCTTTGATCTTCTGAACATCAGTAAGCAAATTAGAAAGACCAACGTAGTCGAAGGGTGTTGTTCTTTCTACTTCTTGTACTCTAGGTTCGGGCAGCCAAATGGGTTTGAAATGCATGAAAAGGGCCTTAACAACAAGCAGAACAAAGACACATGGCAGATTCATCGTCGCTTCGCCTTCATAGTGGCGTTTCTGGGAATTATGGTCTTCCCAAACGAGAAGCGGACAATTGATACCCGCATAGCCAGGGTTGTACAGGTCCTCACTACAAAGAACATCACACTCTTGCCCCGATCATTCTATCAGACATTTATCGGGCGTTGACTTTGTGCAAGTCTGGGGCAAAATTCTTTGAAGGGTGCAATATTTTGTTACAGATGTGGTTGATTGAGCATCTCCGACATCACCCCAAGTTCATGAGCTATGGTCCGAACAAGGACAATTTCATTGAGAGTTACGAAGAAAGAGTAAAAGATTACAACTCTCCAGAAGGGGTGAAAGCCTGGATATCCCACCTAAGATCTTTAAATGCAAGTAAAATTGAGTGGACTTTGGGATGGCTCCCGCTAAGAGAGGTGATACACATGTCGGCCCTAAAAAGTTATTTCCTATTGTTGGGTTTGAGAAGTGTCCAGCCGTATGCGCCACACAGAGTTCTAAGACAGCTAGGAAGGTACCAAGTAGTACCTAAGGATGAAGATTTGAGTGTGCAAGTTATTGAGCTACACCCCGAAGCCCCACTCCCCGAAGCTTTAATCCAGCAAATTTGGAATGATTGTCGCTACTTGAAATATGATACTCAGGTGCCAGATCCTGCGAGAGGTGAGGTAGATCCGGGTTATGCTATATGGTTTGGGAAGAGGTCTCACGTGGATGATGTGCCAGAGCCTAAAAGGCTCCCAAAAAGGCCGCATGTTCAAGCCTTTGATGATAAAATCCAAGAACGGTTGGCTTGGGGTGAACGGGAAAAGGGATACAAAACAACTATTCATGCCTTAGAAGAAAGGCTAAGAAACCTCAATTTTGAGAAAGACTTGCAAGAACAAGAAGCCGAAGGGGAAAAGAAGAGTCTAATTTGCAAAAATGAAGCCCTTCGTGCTCAACTTCAACAGATGAAGAAAGCCTCTGAAGTGCCAGTGAGAAGTTGGAAAGACCAGAGAACCATTGCCAATCTGATGGAAAAAGTGCAAGATTATGATTCCCTCTTGGCAAAGACTGAAAAGTCGTTGGACAAAGCCAATGAAAAGATCGTACAGCTAAATGAGAAGGCCGAATCAAGTAAGGATCGCCAAGTAACACAATTTGAAGAAAAGAGGGCTCAATTCGAGAGAGAGAAGGCCCATTGGGTACGTTCAGAAGCTCAGCTCCATGCACAGTTGGAAGAAATGAGAAGGTACAATAGAGAATACCAGCATGCAGATTTTGATAGGGAGATGGCTCAGGCGAGACTCGAGCAGGCTAGACTTCGGGCTCAGTTAGAGTCAGCCTTAGATTGTGAGGGCCACATAAGGGAGATAGCCACCACTCGCCAGCAGCAGTTACAAGATCGAGACCAGAATTTCCAGTACTTCAAAGAGCAAGTTCATAATTTGGCTGTTTATACCGCTCAAAGTTATGTGAACTGCCAAGGGATGGATTATGAGAAGTTTTTGGAGCATGCACCTACTTTTGCTCGTCATCTTGCAATAGATTTAGAAAGGATGTACCGTACATTAGGGGGTCAACCAGGGCAAGCCCCACAATGAGCAGATGTTCTAGTGTTTGAAAGCCAGAAGATTGTGGAATTGAATTATAGTCGTAGTTGTTAGAACTTTTTATGTAGTAGTTATGTTTTAGTTTGAGTCATTGTTGAATCTTTAAAATCGCTGTCTTTTAGGCTTGTCAGAGTTTGGTAAGTCATTTTCAATGTAATATCCTTTCTGTTATTGTATTATTTCGTTTTGTTAAAAAAAAATACTATTATTATTTTCCCCTGAACTACGTAATGGTCTGATTCATGCGGCATCATGATACGTAGGCAATCCTCATCGGATGCGATCATAACCATAATTAATCTATAAAAAAAAAAAAACCCGCTAAATTCAAGATGAAAATAAACCAATAAATCAATAAGCCGGGATGAAACATAAAACCTTCCAAGATCATTATAGAAATGAAAATGGCATTAGGTGCATAACATATAATGTGTGATTAATATCTGCAAAATGCCTAACTCTAACATGTTTGTTGTTTGTCATTTTAAAAGATAAAGTAAAACAGAGGTGGTTGGTTTGTGGTTTAAACTGGCGACTCACCCTTACAATACGAGATCAAAAGGAAAAAGTAGAATGGCAAACAACAGTGAGAATGAGTCAGATAATGATGATGTCCATGGACAATTGGTTGAACAAGGTTCAGGACTGGTTGAAGAAGTAAGAGTGTTGAAGCAACAATTGGCAGAGATGTACCAAGCCTGGGTGAATGGACAAGCACCGCCCTCACTATCCATAGGGCCTTCGGATAATCATCATAATGTGTCAGTTGCCACTCAAGTGTCTATCTCCATAACAAGTAACCCATTGTACCAACCTGGATTCAGTCCGAGCATTAACCTTCCCACTATCCCCAGTACCTCTATTCCACGTCCTCCAATCGCACCTCTCAGAAATGACCCACCTACTATACCCATTGTCCATACTTTCACTGTCCTCAACCGGCTCTTGCTCAAAAGTCCAATAATGATCCACAATTGGATGCTCATGATGCCCAACATTACTCTCCAGAACTGACTTTAAAGGTTCCAGATTCATACAAGCACACTTCTCATAACGTGTTCCCAATTGAGATCGAAAAGCCCGAAAAGAATATGGAACAAGAGGAAATGACCAGAAAAATGAAGAGCTTGGAAAAAACCATGAGAAGCATACAGGGTTTGGGGGGCCACAAGAGTGTTTCGTTTAACGATCTATGCATGTTTCCCCATGTTCATTTGCCACCCGGCTTCAAGACCCCCAAGTTTAACAAGTATTATGGGCATGGTGATCCTATTGCCCATTTGAAGAGGTATTGTAACCAACTAAGGGGAGCGGGAGGCAAAGAAGAATTGCTCATGGCTTATTTTGGGGAAAGTTTGACAGGAATTGCTTCAGAGTGGTTCATAGATCAAGATATCTCTCACTGGCACGTTAGGAATGACATGGCTCAAGATTTTGTCCAACAGTTTCAGTACAATATTGATATAGTGCCAGACCGCTCCTCTCTCGTCAACATAAAGAAGAAACTAGCAGAAAGCTTCAGAGAATATGCAATCAAGTGGAGAGAGCGGGCTGCTAGGGTCAAACCACCAATGAAAGAGGCAGAAATGATTGACTATTTTCTCCAAGCTCAGGATCCTGATTACCTCCATTACATGTTGGCCGCCATCGGTAAACCTTTTGCTGAGGCGATTAAGATTGGTGAAATAGTTGAGAATGGCATGAAGTCAGGCAAAATTGTGAGTCAGGCAGTCC
This sequence comes from Nicotiana tabacum, assembly GCF_000715075.1. NCBI lineage: Eukaryota > Viridiplantae > Streptophyta > Magnoliopsida > Solanales > Solanaceae > Nicotiana > Nicotiana tabacum. Next base: position 153,151,221 of record NC_134096.1, on the reverse strand, counting down.
TTAAGGCAACCACACAAGCAATTCAAAGCGGGTCAGGCAATTTCGGAAATCGGAAAAAGAAGGAGGAAGGATCCATGATGGCATCTGGGTTCGGAGGAGTTCAAAGAGGAATAACTCCTTCTTACGTGCAATACCAGCAAGGACTATCCAATTCTCTTCAACATTATTATCCGCCTCAAGGTCCCCGATACTCAGTTCCCCTGCAACAATACACAGTGTTTAATGCTCAGGCTTATGCTAGGCCTCCCAATCACCAACAATGGCGGGCATCGATTCCACAAGGCTCCCATCAACTCCGGCCGAATTTTGAGGCACCATATAATCCTCGTCCCCGACAAGAATATGTGAGAGAACAGGAGCCAAAGAAAGAGTTCACCCCAATTGGAGAATCGTATACAAGCCTATTTCGAAAGTTGATGCAGTTGAAGTTGATTGAACCTATTATGCCGCGCTATGTGAATCCAAATTCAAAAGGTTTTGACTCAAATGCAAGATGTGAGTATCACTCTAACACCCAAGGGCATAGTACTGAAAACTGTTGGACATTAAAGAAAGCCATTGAAAATTTGATTGAAACAAAGGCAATTGTGGTAACAAACAATGAGGATACTCCTAATATCACAAACAATCCGCTCCCAACTCATGATAATACACATTTTATTGGGATGATTTGTGATGATCGGGATTATAAGCAGTCTGGCAAGACAGAGATTGTTGTTAGAACCATAGGGTTAGAACCAAAAGTGATAGTGAGCCTGCCGCAATTGGCACCATTGATGGTGAAAGGTGTGAATTCTAGTTTGAACTTGGCATGTTCTGAAAAAACGATTCTCTATGTTCCTGGAAGCACAAAAAAGGTTGAGGTTCAATTGGGTGGGCCAAAACTTTACATCCCCAGGGGCATTCAAAAGATCATTCCGAATAATGGTTTGAGGAATATAACAGAGCCAGTCGTGATCCGACTTGTTGCCCAACTCCTAGTGACAAACACAAAAGCTATTCCCTGGAATTATAATAAGACTGTCATGACCTACAAAGGAAAAGAGATAGTTTAATAAACAAGTGAAATGGGGGGCTTGACCCGCTCTGGAAGGTGTTATTCACCAGAGGAATTGAGAAAAGCTAAGCAAGCCAGGGAAAGTCATTTGCCAGTGAAAGAACCCGTTGCAGAAAAAGAAGCGGAGGAATTCCTTAAGAAGATGAAATTGCAAGACTACTCAATCATCGACCAACTAAGGAAAACTCCTGCTCAGATATCTTTGTTATCTCTGCTTTTGCATTCAGAAGAGCATCGTCGTGTGTTGATCAAAACTTTGAACGAGGCATATGTCTCAGAAAAGACAACGGTGAATCAGCTAGAAAAAATGGCTGAAAGATTCTTTGAAGTAAATAGAATTACTTTCAGCGATGATGATTTGCCTGAGGAAGGGGCTGGCCACAATAGAGCTTTGCATCTTATGGTCAAATGTGAAGGGCACTACGTAAAAGGAGTCATGATTGACGGAGGCTCAAGTGTAGATGTGTGTCCTCTTTCCACTCTACAATAGCTGAACATCGACACTAACAGAATTCGAACCAGTAATGTCAGCATCAGAGCTTTTGATGGTTCAAAAAGAGACACTATTGGGGAAATCGAACTCACCATGACAATCGGCACGGTTGATTTTAACATTGTCTTTCAAGTTTTAGATATGGAAACTTCCTATAATTTTCTTTTGGGAAGGCCGTGGATCCATATGGCCAGAGCTGTATCATCCACCCTATATCAAATGTTCAAATTCGAGTGTGACGGGCAAGAAATTATTGTTCATGGGGAGGACGACTCATCTGTCTATAAAGACCCGTCCATTCCATATATCGACGCCAAGGAAGGATGTGAATCTATCATATATCAAGCATTTGAGGTGATTGAGGTGGACCAAGTGGAAGAAGGAAAGCCAATTCTGCATCCCCGTCTTTTAGCCACGCCTATGATGGTAGCTTCGTTGATGTTGAGGAACGGCTATGAACTAGGAAAAGGATTGGGATCCTCTCTACAAGGAATTGTGAACCCCATTGCTCCATTTTCGTAGAAAAATACCTTTGGCTTGGGCTTTAAACCAACATCAGCTGACATAGACAGAGCCAAGGCCCGCAAAAAGAATGGTTGGAATCTGTCCAAACCAATCCCTCACATTGCCTACTCTTTTGTCAAGCCACAATTTGAAGAAGTCCAAAATCCTTCTACTCAGGATGACATTGACGGAGTTTGCCAGGGTCTCAAGGAGATGTTCTATGAGATCAATATGGTTCAAGTTGGGGAGGGCCCTAGCCGGGCAAGTGTTCAACTGATTGGTCCAGATACCTCGCTCAGCAACTGGGAAGCAACTCCTCTTCCCATCAGGAAGGAGTCTTGGTAGCATGTTTTGTTATTTTTTCTGTATTTGGATTATTTTAAGGGTTGTAATCCAGATATTTTAGTTTAATTGCTTTGCTGTGATTTTAACCCTTCTATCCTTTCAAATTCAATGAAATGAAGTTCCATTTTCGTAGTAAAATTCTATCTTTTTATTTTCCTAATTTTTGTTAATTTCTTATCATTTTCAGTTTCGATAGTGCTGGCTTTAAAAACATGACATGCACGCGGAATTTATGCTCAGATCTTAAAAAGCTGTCTAATCTCGAAATAATGAATCAAGAAGTTGAGTATGACGAAGATGAGGCTTTTAGAGAAATAAAAAGGGAATTGGATCAATTTGAGAATAAGCCTAAGCCTAACTTAAATGAAACTGAGGAAATTAACCTGGGAAGTCTTGAAGAAATCAGAGAAACAAAAATAAGCATTCATACTGAACAAAAGATGAGAGATGCCATAATTCAAGTTTTGTTCGAGTATAGATATGTATTTGCTTGGTCGTATGATGACATGCCGGGTTTGAGTGCCGATCTAGTGGCCCATAAGCTTCCCACACATCCTAATTTTCCACCAATCCAACAAAAACAAAGGAAGTTTAAGATAGACATGAGTGATAAGATTAAAGAAGAAATCACGAAGCAACTAAGTGCAAATGTGATCAGGGTCGTCCGATACACTACATGGTTAGCAAATGTTGTGCCAGTGCCAAAGAAGGATGGGAAAATCAGAGTTTGTGTTGACTATAGGGATTTAAACAAAGCAAGTCCAAAGGACAACTTTCCCTTACCCAACATTCATATCCTTGTTGACAATTGTGCTAAACATGAGATCCAATCTTTTGTGGATTGTTATGCCGGATATCACCAAATTCTGATGGATGAAGAAGATGCAAAAAAGACCGCCTTCACAACTCCATGGGGAACTTATTGTTATAGGGTTATGCCATTCGGTTTGAAGAATGCAGGGGCAACTTACATGAGAGCCATGACTACCATGTTCCATGACATGATGCACAAAGAGATTGAAGTGTATGTTGATGATGTGATCATTAAGTCGAGAACACAAGCTGACCATGTGCAAGACTTGAAAAAGTTCTTTGAAAGGCTACGAAGGTACAATCTCAAACTCAATCCATCCAAATGTGCATTTGGAGTTCCTTCTGGGAAGCTTTTGGGTTTTATAGTTAGTCGAAGAGGCATTGAGTTAGATCCCTCCAAGATAAAAACCATTCGAGAGCTGCCTCCCCCGAAGAACAAAACAGAAGTCATGAGTTTACTCGGGAGGTTGAATTACATTAGCAGGTTCATCTCACAGCTTACAACCACATGTGAGCCTATTTTTAAGTTGTTGAAAAAGAACGCCGCTATCAAGTGGACAGATGAGTGCCAAGAAGCTTTTGATAAGATCAAGGAATATTTGTCAAATCCCCCTGTTTTGGTCCCGCCGGAACCTGATAGGCCTCTGTTTTTATATCTGTCAGTAATGGATAGTTCCTTTGGTTGTGTTCTGGGTCAACATGATGCCACAGGCAAAAGGTAACAAGCAATATATTATTTGAGCAAAAAGTTCACCACTTATGAGGACAAATACACTCTTTTGGAAAGGAAATGTTGCGCCTTAACCTGGGTCGCCCAGAAGCTTAGGCATTATCTTTTGGCCTATACAACTTACCTCATATCCCGAATGGATTCCCTGAAGTACATCTTTCAGAAGCCGATGCCAACAAGCAAATTGGCAAAGTGGCAAATCTTGCTCACAGAGTTTGATATTGTTTATGTCACTCACACTGCCATGAAGGCACAAGCTTTGGCTGATCATCTGGTAGAAAACCCGGTTGATGATGAGTATGAGTCTTTGAACACATATTTCCCAGATGAAGAGGTTAATTTAGTTGAAGAAGTAGTCCAAGATGACAGTCAAATTTGGAAACTATACTTTGATGGGGCTGTCAACATCAAAGGCGTAGGGATTGGGACAATTCTGGTATCACCTACTGGGCAACATTACCCTGCTACGGCGCGACTTCGTTTTTCTATACAAACAACACAACAGAATATGAAGCTTGCATCATGGGTCTGAACATGGCAATAAATCTAAATGTGCATGAACTGTTGGTGATGGGAGATTCAGATTTGCTTATTCGGCAGGCTCAAGGTGATTGGGAGACTCAAGACATCAAGCTCATTCCATATAGACAATGTGTGGAGGATCTTAGCAAAAGGTTCAAGTCCATCGAATTCAGGTACATTCCTAAGTTTCACAATGAATTAGCCGATGCCTTGGCCACCCTAGCCTCAATGCTTCCATATCCGGGTAATACTCACATTGACCCATTAGAAATTCAAATTCGGTATCAACATGGTTATTGTAATACAATTGAAGCAGAACTAGATGGTGAACCATGGTATCGTGATATTAAACAGTTTCTGAAACAAGAGAATATCCGGACCATGCTAATAGGGATCAAAAGAGAAGTATTAGGCGACTGTCTAATGGTTTCTTTTTGAGTGGAAAAATTCTATACAAAAGAACTCTGGATTTGAATTTGTTGAGATGTGTGGATGCCAAAGAAGCTGAAATGATTATGAATGAGGTGCATTCGGGAGTTTGTGGTCCGCACATGAATGGATATCTTCTAGCAAAGAAAATCCTTCGGGCAGGATATTATTGGCTTACTATGGAACAAGATTGCTTTCGTTTTGTTCGCAAGTGCCACCAGTGCCAGATTCACAGTGATTTGATTCACTCGCCACCTTCAGATTTGTATCCTATGTCGGCTCCTTGGCCTTTTGTTGCTTGGGGAATGGACGTCATTGGCCTAATCGAGCCAAAAGCTTCAAATGGGCACAGATTCATCTTGGTTGCAATTGATTACTTCACCAAATAGGTGGAAGCTATTACATTGAAAGCAGTTACCAAGAAAGCAGTAGTAGACTTTGTTCACTCCAACATCATCTGTCGTTTCAGTATTCCAAAAATCATTATCACGGATAATGCTGCTAATTTGAATAGTCATCTAATGAAGGAGGTATGTGAACAATTTAAAATTGAGCATCGCAATTCTACTCCTTACCGTCCCAAAGCTAATGGAGCTATTGAAGCTGCAAATAAGAACATCAAGAAGATTCTTAGGAAGATGATCCAAGGGTCTAGACAATGGCACGAGAAACTACCTTTTGCTCTTTTGGGATACTGGACAACTGTCCGTACATCAGTTGGCGCAATGCCCTACTTATTGGTTTATGGAACTGAAGCGGTCATACCTGCTGAAATTGAGATTCCCTCTCTCCGAATCATTGTTGAAGCAGGGATTGAGGACACTGAATGGGTGAAGTCCCGATTGGAACAGTTGAATTTGATTAATGAAAAGCGTTTGGCGGCAGTTTGTTTTGGTCAGTTATACCAACAAAGAATGGCACGCGCTTATAATAAGAAAGTGCACCCAAGACAATTCGAGGTAGGACAACTTGTTTTGAAACGTATCTTTCCGCACCAGGAAGAATCAAAAGGAAAGTTCGCCCCAAATTGGCAAGGTCCTTACCTCGTCAAGAAAGTATTGTCAAAAGGAGCTCTACACTTGGTAGATATAGAAGGAAAGGTGACTGATATATCCGTCAATGCAGATGCGGTCAAGAGATACTATGTATGACATGGCTATGTTGGGGTATTCTTATATTTAGCATTCTCAGGTTGGGATGACGAAAGGCTATCATTCTCGCTACCCAAACACTGGTCAACCCTAGTTATCCCTTTGAAGCCTTGTTTATATTTATTTGTTTTCCCCTCTTTTGGAACCAATGTACTTATAAAAATTAAAAAAAAAAAAACACCATCAAAACAAGTTCATGTTCATTGAACTACGTTCGACCTGATTCCGAAAGGATACATAGGCAGCCTCACTCTGGGGTTCGATCACACCAAAACAAAAGTCCATATGTCCCCAGTATTCAAATAAACTAGGGCATGGTTTTATTTTATTTTTGATGGTTGTTCCATTAAAATGGGTCCAAAAGTTGTAATTCAGTTGAATATTTCTTTTTACCTTTCTCTGCTAAGACCTTCTGATCAACTTTCGAGAATGCTAAGTCAGTATACTATGGGTGATGCCTCAGTCATTGTAAAGAGAGAAAAATAAATGATAGAGTCTTATTGGTGAAAACCCTCACGGGCACTATAAGGCAATGGTGAGTTGAGAGAAAGATAGATGAGAGAGGTCAATTGGTGAAAACCCACAAAGGGCATCATTGATCGATTTAAGGCTTCGTACATCCCGACACAAGCATGGTCAAGACAAAGAACTCAGTTTCAAAGTTAAGTTTACAACAGATTTCGAGAATTAGACGGTTCAAACGGATCGGGCATCCAGTCCAAAGTACATGTCATGTTCATTGAAGTCAGCATATTTCCTCTAGATAAGTCCTTTCTTATTCTTTCCTCTGAAAGGGACACTTCTTGATTAAGTTGTAATACCTATTAGTTCACCTTCTTATTTTCTTTCGCATTACTTTTTTGAGTCCCTTTCAATCTAATTTTGTCAAAGCAAAGCAAAGAAAAGGCCGCAAAACTGGTTACAGATTCCCCGTTATATAAAGCAAAGATTGTTCGGCATAAACCGTATGGGCAAAGGCATAAAGCCATCTATGATTTTTCTTGACGAGAAAAAGGCTGGAAGGACTAAACAATGTTCCAAGGGTCAACAAAAGTTACTCAGTTAAAAGATTTTTGGGAAGCAAGGTTGTTTGCACCATGAACACAAATGGTGATAGGCGCAAAATGGTTAGGTTTTGATGTTGAGAAAGAAGATCTCCAGAAAGAAAAGACAGAATCTCCCGGCAACTTGTACAATCATCGACGGAGTCAGTTTTTCTAACAAGTGTAATAGACGCAAGGTCAAGTCGCCCAAGAAATCAAGGCCACAAACTGACCACCATTTTAAAACTAACAAATCTTTCTTTGTTCAGAACAGGAACATAACAATTTTAGGAAACAGTTCATGAAAAGACAAACACCACCAAGTGAAGTTCTCAAATACTTGATTTTCTTCTAATATACATGTAATCATGTTATTTTTAGTTTCATTATAGGGAACCAATACCCTATCTTCACCTCAGGGTACTACATCCCCTGGTTGCATTTCTTATTGCTAAGATAGGGTATGACATTCCCTAGTAGCATCTCAAAAGAGCCACATGCCTCATCGTTTTGCCAACATAGGGTACCACATTCCCTAGTAGCATCCCAGAGTGCCACAAGCCTCATTTTATTGCCAACACAGGGTACTACATCCCCTGGCTGCATTACTTTCCGCCTACATAGGGTACGACATTCCCTAGTAGTATCCCAGAGTGCCAAGAGCCTCACCTTATTACCAACACAGGGTACTACATCCCCTGGCTGCATTACTTTCTGCCAACATAGGATACGACATTCCCTAGTAGCATCTCAGAGTGCCACAAGCCTCATTTTATTGCCAACATAGGGTACGACATTCCCTAGTAGCATCCCAGAGTGCCACGAGCCTCATATTATCACCAACACAGGGTACTACATCCCCTGGCTGCATTACGTTCTGCCAACATAGGGTACGACATTCCCTAGTAGCATCTCAGAGCGCCACATGCCTCATCTTTTTGCCAACATAGGGTACGACATTACCTAGTAGCATCCCAGAGTGCCACGAGCCTCATCTTTATTGTCAACACAGGGTACAACATTCCCTAGTAGCATCTCAGAATGCCATGAGCCTCATCTTATTTCCAACACAGGATACTACATCCCCTGGCTGCATTACTTTCTGCCAACATAGGGTACAACATTCCCTAGTAGCATCTCAGAATGCCATGAGCCTCATCTTATTTCCAACACAGGGTACTACATCCCCTGGCTGCATTACTTTCTGCCAACCTAGGGTACGACATTCCCTAGTAGTATCTCAGAGTATCACGAGCCTTATCTTATTGTCAACACAGGGAACTACATCCCCTGGTTGCCTTCCTTTTTATTAACATAGGGTACGACATCCCCTATTATTTAAAAAAAAAATTGTGTTTTTTTTTTCAATTCTTTATTCTGCAATAGCAAAGATAGTTTAATGTATTTTCAATAACTCACAAAAATTTCCTAGTGCAAACTGGGGCAGAAATTTTTTGTTTGTTTTGTTTGTTTCTGATGGCTTGCAGGTTTTTATGCAAAGTACAGATTGGATGTGCAAGAAAAGACTCCAGCTCTCGCCAGAGAAAGTGGAACATTTGATCTCAATACCAGCCGCAACCAGCCTTGATGTAATGCATGCGGAGACATAGGGTCTCAAGATCCATCTTCTCATCATCTGATCAAGAATCAAGCCTGGGAAAATATTTCATAGTTTGTTACATCGAGAGCATCAAGTTTCAGTTTAAAGTCAATGGGGGAAGCAAGTCAAGAATCAAGACAAGACTCGAGATAGCATTTAGATAGGAATTTTGTAACTCTTAGATTTCAAGAGTATGTAATTTCCTTTTTCTTTTGATATAATGGTAGGAGCTGCGGATCGGAACCTCGACGGAACTTCACTCGACTCTCCCTCTAAGTATACTCCATCACTCTTCTTTCACTTGAACTACACATGACCTGATTCCCTTATAACCTGGGATATGTAGGCTGCCTAAAACCAAGGCTCGGTTGCAATGCCTTCTTTTCACTTCTTTTCCCCTTTGAATAATAGGGTGGTCAAAAATCAGTCACCTTGTTTATTTTCTTTGCCTGAAAACTCTTCATGTTTCCAAGCAAAGAGGGGCATGCTGTGAACAACTAATTTTTGACCACACTCAAATTCTATACTATTTTAGTGTAAATATGTGCTTTATGTCTAATCTTGATATTTTAAATATTTATCTCACTTTTAGTAGAGTTTATAAAAACTACAAAAATATTCACACTTTTAAAATACATTTTTTTTTCTATTTGTAAAGAGAAAAAAACTACTTGGTTTCATATAATTAGAATTTTAATAAGTAAGCTATAGTATCTTTCTTAGTATAATTTAAACTACAATGTAAATATTTAGTTTTCTTATGTATATAATATTTAAATTTAAAAGTAGCTGACTAATATTTTTAGCTATATATTTTACTTTCTCTTTTGTTCATTTAAAAAAAAAAAAGCAACTAACGAGAAGAACAAAAGTAAGGTACAAAAGAATATTATCCTAACTAATCACCCATGATCTGCTCACCCCAATCCTCATTTCCCTAACCCCCCCTCCCCCACTTTGCACGTCTCTCCCCCACTTTTCACGTCTCACACACACTCAATTCCTCTTTTTCACTTTAAAACTCCACGTTCCCCACTCAAAATTAGAGGAAGAAGATTTAAAAAAAAAAACTATTAATATTCTTCTTTATATAGAAAAAGACGGACAGAGGAAAAAAAAATTTTTTTTTTGGGGAGGAAAAGGAGAGAAAACTTTGAACGGGAGAAAAAGAGAGGAGGAGCATTAGAGACGATCGGATAGAAAAATCAGTAACTAAAAATAGCATTGTTCTTTTAGAGTGAAAGTCACTTGGAGATAAATTATTCGGTGGACTTATTAGGTTCAGAGTCAAAAATCGAAGTATCCTTCGTGGTTTTAAATTCGCAGTTTCAACGCAGCAGATTGTAGATATTTTCTTTGTTTGAAATATTACAAAAGGTAACACTCAGCCTCATTTGTTAGTTTAATATAATGTATGATGTTAGTTTATTTAAATTCAATTATTCTTTTGCTTTCTATTGTATTTTAAATAGCGATCGGTTTCTTCTTGTTATTTATATATGTACATGTATGTTTAAAATTAATCTGAAATATATTTCTAACTTTTACTAATCTGAAATTTGTTCCTAACTTTTAATCTTTAGTTCTAATCTATTCTTTTGCCACAATTCACGTGAAATTTTAAACCATAGATAGTTCATAAAATTGTTTAAATTTTTTTGTCAACAAAAATACTTCTTTGGTTAAATTCTATTTAATGTGTAAGTTTATTACTTACTTTTGGTTTTGGTTATTAACGTTCTGGTGCAAATCCTTACAAATATGTTAGGTCCTTATTCTTTATTTGGGATTAAAACTTACTCTCTTTTAGTTATTTTTTTTCTCTTTCCTCGAACTAGTATTCTGCTAACTAGTATTCTGTATAAATGGGTTTAGTGATAAATTTGGTGTAAATTAGTTTACTTACTTTAAATCATTTTTATTTTTCAAAATTTATTTATATAATATTATCGTAGTGCAGATTACATGGATTTGGTTAGAGGCCCATTAGTTAAGAAGAATAAAGTTAATTTAAAGTTAGATTTTGTTTTTAATTGAGTTTCAACGTAAACATCATTCCGATTCATTTATTTTTTTTTGTTAGGGTAGTTAAATAAATAACGTAACTCAAGTTCTGTCTAAACATATTTGAAGATTTAAGTTGAAATAGTCTAATAACACTTAAGTTTCAATTGATGTTAAGATTGTTAGTTTAGGTAGTTTTGAGTCTCTGTGTCAATAAAATAATTTCATGAGTTCGGTTATATCACATGGTCAGTTTTCTTTTAATCATGTCTATATTTTAAAATTTAAAATCACAGTATTATATTTAATTAATATTTCTTTATCTTTATAAACAATATAACTATCATTGTGTGTCTGGAATTTTGGTGAGAATGTATTACTATCATTTGATTTACATTCTGTTAGAATAATATATATAAATTGCCAAAGGGTTCATATTTAATTAGATAAAAAGTGATAACACTGGGATCTTTAGTTCATTTATATAACTTTATTGTGTTATTAATCTTTGAGCATGTCATTTTATTTCATGTTAATTTGCCCTGTGTTGGAATCAATATAGCTCATTATTAAGTGGAACAATAAGGGGAATAAATCTGAGTTTAGAGTTAGCTAAAAAAGTGAGCCTAAATGTTACTTCGGGCTTATTCCATAAGTTAAACAGGTAGAAGCGCAAATAATTGTGAGGGAGCGAAATGGGCCATGAACTAATTCAAGATTCGTTCCAATAAGTAAAAATAAAATATAGAAATAAATATCTCAAATCTAAAAAGAAAAAAAAATAAATGAAATACTTTGAATATGCTAGTATGCTTTAGGCACGTGTTAATCAATTGAATCATCGTGATTATGTATACGTTCGCGTGACATAATTATAATTCCCAAAACTAATACCAAGGTATGCGTTCGCGCAACTTTGGGCGAAACAATCTTAAAAATAACAATGTGTTATTAATTGTGTATACGTACGCGTGACATGATTCTTGAAACACCAAATAAAACGAATACACGTACGCGTGATTCATTTCAAGATAATTTCATAATTATGAATAATCAAGCAATTAAAAGCGGTAAAAAGGTAAATGTACATAGGTTCTAAAATGAGTAATTAAATAAATAATTTAATTAAGCCAGGTATGATTAAAGCGACCGTGCTAAAACCACGGAATCCGAGAGTGCCTCACACCTTCTCTCGGATTAACAGAATTTCTTACCCGGTCTTCTCTGTTCGCGGACCGTAAAACGGAGTCAAATTTCCTCGATTTGGGATTTAAAATAAACCGGTGACTTGGGACACCAGAAATTATCCCAAGTGCCGACTCTGAATCTAATAAATAATCTCATTTCGATTAATGTCACTTAAATTGGAAAAACTCCTTTAGCACCCCCCCCCCCCGGGAAAAAGGAGGTGTGACAGGTAGAGAACAAGAATTCCGCTAGATTTCATATTTTCGTGTGCTATTAGCCCACGCCTTCCGAGTGGGTCTGGCCCCGTGGACCCCGATCGTCTAAAATTTTTTCGGGATATCTAATACGACCTAAGGAACCATAGTCAATGCGCCGCCATGACCGTTCTTCCTTTTTTGCGTTATACGGCCAAAAAACTTTAATTCTGTCTGATTCCCATATTTTCGTGTGGTATAACCCAAGCCTTCCGAGTGGTCTCGGGACCCCCGGACCCAGATCGCCTAAAATTTTTCTTTACCATCAAATACGACCTAAGGAACCATAGTCGCCGCCCCGCCATGACCATTGCTCGTTTGTTTGTGTTTTACGGCCAAAGAAATTAGAATTTCGCCCGATTTTCATATTTTTGTGTGCTATAGCCTACGCCTTGCGAGTGGGCCCAGGCCCTCCGGAACCGGATCGCCAAAAAATTTTTCGGGCCATAAAATACGACCTAAGGAAACATAGTCACCGCCCTGCCATGACCGTTCCTCGTGTTTTGCATTTTACGGCCAACAAACTAGAATTTCGCATGATTCCCATACTTTTGTGTGCAATAGCCCACGCCTTCTGAGTGGGCTAGGGCCCCTGGACCCGGATCGTCTAAAAGTTATCCGTGCCATCCAATACGACCTAAGGAACCATAGTCACCGCCCTGCCATGACCTTTCCTCGTTGTTTGCGCTATACGACCAAAATACTAGAAGTTTGCCCGATTCCCATATTTTCGTGTGCTATAGCCCACGCCTTCCCAGTGGGTCCGGGCCCCCCGGACCCCGATCGCCTAAAAGTTTTTCTGGGCCATCAAATACGACCTAAGGAATCGTAGTCGCCGCTCCTCCATGAGCGTTCCTCCTTTTTTACATTTTACGGCCAAAAAACTAGAAATCCGCCCTATTCCCATATTTTCGTGTGTTATTGCCCACTCCTTGCGAGTGGGCCTGGGCCTCCGGACCCGGATCACCTAAAAATATTTCGAGCCATAATATATGACCTAAGGAAATATAGTCACCTCCCTTCCATGACCGTTCCTCGTTTTGTGTATTTTACGGTCAAAACACTAGAATTTTGCCTGATTCCTATTTTTTCGTATGCTATAACCCACGCCTTCCAAGTGGTCTCGGGACTGCTGGACCCGGATGGCCTAAAATTTTTCCGGGCCATCAAATACAACCTAAGGAACCATAGTCACAACCCCGTGATGACCGTTTCTCGTTTTTTGCATTTACGGCCAAAAAACTTGAATTCCGCCCGATTTCCATATTTTCGTGTGCTATAGCCCACGCCTTGTGAGTGGGCCCTGGCCCCCTGACCCGGATCGCCTAAAAAAATTTTTGGCTATCAAATACGACCTAAGGAACCATAGTCACCACCTACCATGACCGTTCCTCTTTTTTTGAATTTTACGGCTAAAACACTTTAATTTTGCACGATTCCCATTTTTTCGTGTGTTATAGCCCACGCCTTCCGAGTGGGCCTGGGCCTCCTGGACCCGGATCGACTAAAATTTTTTCGGGCCATCAAATACGACCTAAGGAACCATAGTCACCGTCCCGCCATGACCTTTCCTCATTGTTTTTGCGTTATACGGCCAAAAAACTAGAATTTCGCCTGATTCCCATATTTTCGTGTGCTATTGCCCATGCCTTCCGAGTGGGCCTAGGCCCCCGGACCCGGATCGCCTAAAAATTTTCGGGCCATCAAATACGACCTAAGGAACCATAGTCACCACCCCGCCATGACATTTCTTAATTTGTTTGCGTTTTACGGCCAAAAATCTTGAATTCCGTCCGGTTCCCATATTTGCTTGTGCTATAGCCCACGCCTTCAAAGTGGGTCCGGGCCCCCCGGACCTGGATCGCATAAATTTTTTCCGGACCATCAAAGACAACCTAAGAAACCATAGTCACCGCCCCGCCATGACCGTTCCTCATTGTTTTGCATTATACGGCCAAAAAACTAAAATTCCGCCCGATTTCTATATTTTCGTATGTTATAGCCCATGCCTTCCGAGTGGGCCTGGGCCCCTGAACCCTGATCGTCAAAAAATTTTCTGGCCATCAAATACGACCTAAGAAACCATAGTTACCGCCCCGCCATTACCTTTCCTCATTGTTTTGCGTTTTACGGCCAAAAAATTAGAATTCCGCCCGATTCCCATATTTTTGTGTGTAATAGCCCACGCCTTCCGAGTGGGCCCGAGCCCCCGGACCTAGATAGCCTAAAATATTTTCGGTCCATCAAATACGACCTAAGGAACCATAGTCACTGCCACGCCATGATCGTTCCTCGTTGTTTTGCGTTTTACGGCAAACAAACTTGAATTCCGTCTGATTCCCATATTTCTATGTGCTATAGCCCACGCCTTGCGAGTGGGCCCGGGCCCCCCAGACTCGGATCGCAAAAAAAATTTTCGGGTCATCCAATACGACCTTAGTAACCATAGTCATCGCCCTTCCATGATCGTTCCTCGTTTTCTTTGCGTTTTACGGCAAAAAAAACTAGAATTTCTCACGATTACCATATTTTCCTGTGCAATAACCCACGCCTTCCGAGTGGGCTCGGGCCCACCGGACCTGTATCGCCTAAAACTTTTCCGGGCCATCAAATACGACCTAAGGAACCATAGTTACCGTCCCGCCAATAAACTAGAATTCCTCCCGATTCCCATATTTTCGTGTGCTAGCCCACGCCTTGCGAGTGGGTCCGGGACCTCCGGACCCGAATGGCCTAAAATTTTTCCGGGCCATCAAATACGACCTAAGGAACCATAGTAACCGCCCTACCATGATCGTTTCTCGTTTTCTTTGCGTTTTACGGCAAAAAACTAGAATTTCGCACGATTACCATATTTTCCTGTGCTATAACCCACGCCATACGAGTGGGCCCGGGCCCACCGGACCCGTATCTCCTAAAAATTTTCCGGGCCATCAAATATGACCTAAGGAACCATAGTCACCGCCCTGCCATGACCGTTCCTCGTTTTTGCGTTTTAGGGCCAAAAAACTAGAATTTCGCCTGATTCCCATTTTTTCGTGTGCTATTAGCCACATCTTCCGAGTGGTCCCGGGATCCCTAGACCCATATCGCCTAAAATGTTTTCAGGCCATCAAATATGACCTAAGTAACCATAGTCACTGCCCTTCCATGACCGTTTCTCGTTTTTTTGCGTTTTATGGCCAAAAAAGTAGAATTTCGCGTGATTCCCATTTTTCACAGTGCTATAACCCACGCCTTGCGAGTGGGCCCGGCCCCCCCGGACCCGGATCGCCTAAAAATTTTTCGGTCCATCAAATACGACCTGAGGGACCATAGTAACTGCCCAACCATGACCGTTCCTCTATTTTTACGTTTACGGCCAAAAACATAGAATTTCGCACGATTCCCACATTTTCGTGTGTTATAGCCCACGCCTTCCGAGTGGGCCTGGGCCCCTGGACCCCGATAGCCTAACTTTTTTTCAGGCCATCAAATACGACCTAATGAACCATAGTCGCCGCTCCTCCATGAACGTTCCACTTTTATTGAATTTTACGGCCAAAGAACAAGAATTTCGCTAGATTCAATATTTTCGTGTGCTATTAGCCCACGCCTTCCGAGTGGGCCCGGTCCCCCCGGACCAGGATCACCTAAAAAATTTTAAGCCCATCAAATAAGACCTAAGGAACCATAGTCACCACCCTGCCATGACCGTTCCTCATTTCTTTGCGTTTTACAGCCAAAACACTTGAATTTTGCTCGATTCCCATATTTTCGTGTGCTATAGCCCACGCCTTTCGAGTGGGGCCGGCACCCCCGGACCCGAATCGCTTAAACTTTTTCCAGGCCATCAAACACGACCTAAGAACCATAGTCACCACCCCGCCATGACTATTCCTTGTTTTTTGTGTTTTACGGCCAAACAACTAGAATTCCGCCTCATTCCCATATTTTCTTGTGCCATAGCCCACGCCTTCCGAGTGGGTCCGGGCCCCCCGAACCCTGTTTGCCTAAAAAATTTTCGTTCCATCAAATACGACCTAAGGAACCATAGTCTCCGTCATGAGCCCCCCAGACCCGGATCGCCTAAAACTTTTTTCGGGCCATCAAATACGACCTAAGGAACCATAGTCACCTCTCTGCCATGACCGTTCCTCGTTGTTTTGTATTTTACGGCCAAAAAAGTAGAATTTTACACAATTCCCATATTTTTGTGTGCTATAGCCCACGCCTTCCGAGTGGGCCCTGGCCCCCGGACCCGGATCGCCTAAAAACTTTTCGGTTCATCAAATACGACCTAAGGAACCATAGTCACCGCCCCACCATAACCTTTCCTCGTTTGTTTGTGTTATACGGCCAAAACACTAGAGTTTCGTCCGATTTGCATATTTTCGTGTGCTATAACCCACACCTTCCGAGTGGGTCCGGACCCTCGGACCCTGATCGCCTAAAATATTTTCGGACTATCAAATACGACCTAAGGAACCATAGTCGCCCCCCTCCATGACCGTTCCTTCTTTTTTGACATTTACGGCCAAAAAACAAGAATTTCGCCCAATTCCCATATTTTCGTGTGCTATAGCCCACGCCTTCCGAGTGGGTCCGGCCCCCCGAACCCCGATCGCCTAAAAGTTTTCCAAGATTTAAAATATTACCTAAGGAACCATAGTCACCACGCCGCCATGACCATTCCTCTTTGTTTTTGCATTTTTATGGCAAAAAAACTAGAAATCCGCCTGATTCCCATATTTTTGTGTGCTATAGCCCACGCCTTGCTAGTGGGCCCGGGCCCCCAGACCCTGATCGCCTAAAAGTTTTTTGAGCCATGAAATACGACCTAAGGAACCATAGTCACCGCCCTTCCATGTTCGTTCCACGTATTTTTATGCATTCTACGGCCGAAAAACTAGAATATCCCAAGATTCCCATATTTTCGTGTGTTATAGCCCACGCCTTCCGAGAGGGCTCGGGACCCCCGAATCGCCTTAAATTTTCTGGGCCATCAAATTCGACCTAAGGAACTATAGTCACCACCCCGCCATGACCTTTCCTCATTCTTTTGCGTTTTACGACCGAAAAACTAGAATTTTGCCCGATTCCCATATTTTCGTGTTCCGAGTGGGCCCGGGCCCCCGGACCCGAATAGCCTAAAATATTTTTGGGCCATCAAATACGACCTAAGGAACCATAGTCACCGCCACTCCATCACCGTTACTCGTCTTTTTGCGTTTTATGGCCAAAAAACTAGAATTCCGCCCGATTCCCATATTTTCGTGTGCTATCGCCCATGCCTTCCGAGTGGGCCCGGGCCCCCGGACTCGGATGGCCTAAAATTTTTCCGAGCCATCAAATACAACCTAAGGAACCTTAGTCGCAGCTCCCCCATGACCGTTCCTCTTTTATTGAATTTTACGGGTAGAGAACAAGAATTCCGCTAGATTCCATATTTTCGTGTGCTATTAGCTCACGCCTTCCGATTGGGTCTGGCCCCGTGGACCCCGATCGTCTAAAATTTTTTTGGGATATCTAATACAACCTAAGGAACCATAGTCACTGCGCCGCCATGACCGTTCTTCCTTTTTTGCGTTATACGGCCAAAAAACTTTAATTCTGTCTGATTCCCATATTTTCGTGTGGTATAACCCACGCCTTCCGAGTGGTCCCGGGACCCCCGGACCCAGATCGCCTAAAATTTTTCTTGGCCATCAAATACGACCTAAGGAACCATAGTCGCCGCCCCGCCATGACCATTGCTCGTTTGTTTGTGTTTTACGGCCAAAGAAATTAGAATTTCGCCCGATTTCCGTATTTTTGTGTGCTATATCTCACGCCTTGCGAGTGGGCCCAGGCCCTCCGGAACCGGATCGCCAAAAAATTTTCCGGGCCATAAAATACGACCTAAGGAAACATAGTCACCGCCCTGCCATGACCGTTCCTCGTGTTTTGCATTTTACAGCCAAAATACTAGAATTTCTGTTACAACCCAAATTCGCATATCATAGATCACGCCGTAAGGTAGTCGACGTAAATCCAAGAAGATATTATCTTTGAGATGATAATAAGTTAATTCTATTGGTCTTAAACGATACAAGGGTGTATAAGAGTGGTTAACAAGTATTTGAAGTTAAGCTAATCAAGGATGTTGTAACCCGTATTTTCGGATAACACTAGAGGTGATTAACTGTCCCAAGAGGTCTTGTTTTAATGTATTTGAATCATATAATATCCGCATCATAAGTCTTGAAGTCAAGCGAGTTATGAAATAAAAGTCGATAAAAGTTGTCGCAACTTAGGTTTATAATTTTACTTAAACTTTAGGTCAAATGTTACTGCATTTTACTCCCAATGTGCTTGGAATTATGGGGTGATCTAGCTATCAAATTGAAGATCTATGAGTCTAGTTTCCAACGCATTAAACCGTTCGTTGATACGATCTCGGAATAGAGAGATATTCGCGTTTTTGCGAGAGTGCGCCAAGCTGCTCTCTATGGGGCCCACAAAGGCGGTTTAAGACATTTGGACATATATAAGATAACTCAACCCCGTTTTAAGTCATTATTTTTCAGTATATTCAGACCTTATAACCCTAAAAACATTCTCTCAAGGTTCTCTCATGATCCAAGACCCAAACAAAGGGCAAACAACACAAATCAAATGTCGGGAATCCCGTGGTGCTAGTAAGTTTCTTGTTTTTCTTGTTGTTGCTGATTTTTGTGTTGTTCCAGCTCGTGTGGGAGGTTGTTTTAAGTGCTTTATGTTCTGTAAATACACCTTCAAGTTTTTAATATCAACCCTAGGTGATTTCAAGTCTTCTAAAGTAATTCTAGTGCCGAAAAACCCGAATTAATTGCTAGTTTCGCTTCCTTGTTCTTGTGGCAGAATTGAAGGGATATTTCGTGGAAAATTAAGGTAAAATTGGAGTTGTTCTTTCTGTTTAAAGGTAAGGAACCTCTTACTCTATATATATTTAAGATTATCCAAGTTGCAGCTAAGTCGTTGAAGCTAGAACTTGTGAAATATATATCGAAAAGC
The DNA here is from genome assembly GCF_000715075.1 of Nicotiana tabacum. NCBI lineage: Eukaryota > Viridiplantae > Streptophyta > Magnoliopsida > Solanales > Solanaceae > Nicotiana > Nicotiana tabacum. Next base: position 153,132,074 of record NC_134096.1, on the reverse strand, counting down.
TTGGTAGTAATGTTGTTGGTTGGTGGACTGTTTTGGAGGCTCAATATGATTAATAATGATGTTGTTTGGGCTGTTTGGTGATTGTATTGACTTGTGGGAAGTCATATAAATAGGGGAGGTGCTGTCCGTTTCATCGTAAAATAGGTTGTGGTCGATACATAATAGTTACGACGCTTAAACGATAATGATAGTGTCATTTGTCTTATTGTAGACTAAGGAGTCGTGATATTTGCATAGCTTGAGGTTGGGCAGTATATACAAGGTATGTGAGGCTATCCCCTTCATTCTTTTGCACGACTCCGATTGTACATAATGTAATGACGAGCTCCCAAAGATACTCTACTCTTAGAAGCTAGCAGTACTTACATTGCTGCCCTTCTTATGAAACGATTGATATTGATGTTACTTCTCTTATTCTTATATTATCAATGTTGTTGGTAGTTCCTGATTCTTATAAGATTCTTGATGAAGAGTTAATCCTAATAACGTGTACGAAGGATACCAACCTTATGTCACTCCGAAAGGTTCAAAATGTGATCCCAATGAGTCCAGCATGCATCATATATATGTATCTATTTTACTCTACCGAGCCGCGCTATAGTCGGCCGGGTACGGCACCTATTGTGCAACCACTGATCAGTTGGGTTTTACCGAGCTCCACGTGGCCGGGTACGATTCTACCGAGCCCTATGATGGCCGGGTACGTTTTACCGAGCCTATTATGGCCGGGTACGATATGATGATGATGATGCCCACAAAGGCATATGTTTTAAACGTTTATGTATATATATATGTATGTATCATGTATTTCATGTCAGTAGCCCTCAGAGGTACCCAGATGTCACAGGTTGTATATTCCCTATCACTGTTTACATTATTTGTTCTTACTTATGCTATTCTGCCTTACATACTCAGTACTTTATTCGTACTGACGTCCTTTTTATTTGTGGACGCTGCATGTCGTGCTGCAGGTCCTGATAGATGGGTAGACGCAGCTCCCCCATCACAGTAGGCTATCCGGTTCAGCGTTATTGGCAAGATCCTTTCTCCGGACTTGCCGTGGTCTTGGTATGCATTTTTGTTATAAACATTATGGGTATGTCGGGGCCCTGTTTCGGCAATGTTGTAGCACTTATGTTCTTTTAGAGGCTCATAGACAGGTGTCGACTCATGTATGGTTTGGAATGCCTTGTCGGCTGATTTTTGTTGTATAGTCTTTCATGGCACCATGGTAGCTCGTACCTTATATATAGTTTCTTGACAGTCTTGTCGTCCCATGTTACGTATGTTCATGACATTATCTTTCATTGTTGGATGTTCATGATCCATGTCTTTCATTTATATTGGTCTTGTCGGCCCTTAAAGATAATAAGGAAGGTTAGATAAAATGTACGTTGGTGCTCGGCAAGTATGGCCCGGGTGCTAGTCATGACCCTCCAGTTGGGTCGTGACAAACTTGGTATCAGAGCAAGTCTGTCCTAGGGGTTGTCTATGAGCCGTGTCTAGTAGAGTTTTGATTATGGATGTGTAGCGCGCCACATTTATAATCAGGAGGCTACGTGACATCTAGGGTTGTTACCTTCTTCCTGAATCTAGATCGTGCGTAGAGTTGAGTCGTATGTGTTCATATCTAATATTCACCTTGTTTTCTTTTAGCGATGCCTTCGACTAGGAAGCAAGCGATTATTAAACGGCTTGATACAGCTGTGGGAGAGGGTAACATTCAGGTGCCTCCAGCTATAGCAGGCCAAAGTGAGCCTCAGAGTGAGATGCCGTCTCATACCTCTCTGTCTCCTCCAGAGGATATTAGGAGGCACCCAGTACATCCAGTTCCTCCGTCTAGCACTACAGACCACGATATGCGTAGTGCGGTGCAATTGTTGACTAGCTTGGTAGCTGCTAAGGCTCAGAGGCAGAATACCGGTGCTGCTGATAAACCAGTTAGTGCGAGAGTTCGTGATTTTATTAATCTAGACCCTCCAGTGTTTACCGGATCAGACCCCAAGGAGGACCCACAAATATTTATTGATCAGATTCATCGTACATTGCGGGTTATGCATGCTAGTGATACGGAGGCAGTAGAGTTGGCTTCTTATCGGTTACGGGATTTAGCGGTTTTCTGGTATGATAGTTGGGAGAGATCTAGGGGTCCGAACGCTCCTCCAGCCGTGTGGAAGGAATTTTCTGAGGCCTTTCTTCATCACTACTTGCCAGTTGAGATACGACGAGCTAGAGCTGATAAGTTCTTGAACCTTCGACAGGGTAATATGAATGTACGAGAGTATAGTATACAGTTTGATTCTTTAGCAAGGTATACTCCCCATATGGTGGCCGAGATGAGTGATAGGGTGCACCTGTTCGTGAACGGGTTGGGACCACATCTGATAAATGAGTGTACAACAGCCTCCTTGGTAGAGGGCATGGATATTTCCCGTATTCAGGCTTATGCCCAGACCCTTCAGGATCATAAGTTATATGCTAAGCTCTCTAAATGTGAATTCTTGCTGAACTCAGTAGCATTCCTTGGCCATGTGATATCTGATGAGGGTATTAGTGTCAACACTCAGAAGATCGATGCAGTGAAGAATTGGCCGAGACCTACAACACCATCAGAAGTCCGCAGCTTCCTGGGGCTAGCAGGGTATTATAGGTGGTTTGTAGAAGGGTTTTCCTCTATATCAGCACCATTGACTAAGTTAACATAGAAAGCTACCAAGTTCCAGTGGTCTGATTCTTGTGAACATAGTTTTCAGGAGCTAAAGAATCGATTGACATCTGCGCCAGTGCTCACTCTCCCAGAAGGAACAGAAGGTTATGTGGTATATTGTGATGCCTCAGGTATAGGTTTGGGGTGCGTATTGATGCAACGTGGGAAGGTGATTGCTTATGCATCACGACAATTGAAGAAGCATGAAAAGAATTACCCGACTCATGATTTGGAATTGGCTGCAGTAATATATGCTTTGAAGATATGGCGGCACTACTTATACGGCGTCCATATTGACATCTACACAGATCACAAAAGTTTACAATACATCTTCAAGCAGAAGGAGTTGAATTTGAGGCAGCGTAGGTGGCTTGAATTACTGAAAGACTATGACGTCGAGATATTGTACCATCCTGGTAAAGCCAATGTTGTGGCAGACGCTCTCAGCCGTAAGTCAATGGGAAGCTTAATACATATTGAGGCAGGTAGACAAGGGTTGACCAAAGAGCTTCACCAGCTGGCCAATATGAGAATCAGATTGTTGGACTCTGATGACGGAGGTGTTACTGTACAGAATACAGCAGAATCATCTTTGGTAGCCGAGGTAAAAGCACGGCAATATAAAGATCCTACCTTAGTAAGATTGAGAGAGGGAATTCAGCAGTGTAAGATTACAGCTTTCAAGATCGGAGGAGATGGGACACTGAGATACCAGGGCCGATTATGTGTGCCTAGTGTGGCAGGGTTGCGAGAGAAGATTATGATTGAGATTCATCAGTCCCGATATTCTATCCATCCTGGCTCGACAAAGATGTATCATGACGTTAAGGAGTAGTATTGGTGGGACAACATGAAGAAGTCTATTGCAGAATTTGTAGCCCAGTGTCCTAATTGTCAACAAGTAAAGATCGAGCATCAGAAACCCAGTGGATTGATTCAGAATATAGAGATTCCGACCTGGAAATGGGAGGTGATTAATATGGACTTCATTATTGGATTACCTCGCTCTTATCATAAGTTTGACTCCATTTCGGTGATAGTTGATCGACTTACAAAATCTGCCCATTTTCTACCAGTTAAGACAACTTACACGGCTGAAGATTATGCGAAGTTGTATATCAAGGAGATTGTTAGGCTTCATGGTGTGCCGGTATCTATTATATCAGACCGAGGAGCTCAATTTACGGCTAACTTTTGGAGGTCTTTTCAGAAGGGTTTAGGCACACAAGTAAATCTCAGCACTGCATTCCATCCGCAGACTGACGGACATGCTGAACGTACCATCCAGACGCTGGAAGATATGCTATGAGCATGTGTTCTAGATTTTAAGGGGAATTGGGATGACCATCTGGCACTTATAGAATTTGCCTACAATAATAGCTACCATTCCAGTATTAAAATGGCCCTGTATGAGGCACTGTACGGGAGGAGATGTAGATCACCAGTTGGATTGTTCGAAGTCGGTGAGACAGAATTATATGGGCCAGATTTGATTTACCAAGCCATTGAGAAGGTGAAACTGATACAAGAGCGGCTGAGGACGGCACAAAGCAGGCAAAAATCTTATTCCGATGTCCGACGTCGTGATCTGGAATTTGAGGTTGGTGATTGGGTTTTCCTGAAGATCTCGCCGATGAAGGGTGTTATGCGTTTTGGGAAGAAGGGTAAGTTGAGTCCACAGTATATTGGGCCGTACAAAATTCTTCGACGAATTGGACAGGTTGCTTACGAGTTAGAATTGCCATCTGAATTGGAATTTGTCCACCCGGTATTCCATGTATCTATGTTGAGGAAATATATTGGAGACCCTTCTCGGGTCGTCCCTATCAAAGATGTTCAAGTTACAAAGGATCTATCATATGATGAACTGCCAGTGGCTATATTAGATCGACAAGTCCGCAAGCTGAGAACAAAGGATGTAGCTTCCGTGAAAGTATTATGGAGGAACAAGAATATAAAAGAAATGACATGGGAAGCAGAAGAGGAGATGAAGTCTAAATACCCTTACCTATTCCATAGTGAAAATAACGAGGATACCGGGGGAAAGAAGGACGCATTATAAGGTGAAACGGCTCTATGAGGTAAGCAATAGCTTGTGAATACTCTTTTTTTAATACAAAATGGTGATATGCAGATAATGTACATATCCATAATGCTTTGTATAGTCTTGTATGGCCATAGGTTGGGTTTAACTGCTTGCAAGTTTGGCTAATGTCCATTTTATAAGGGAAACTCAGCCGGAAATCTCCGTCGGAATCCACGATGAGTTAGACACCCCATAAACCCTTACATTCGAGGACGAATGTTCCTAAGGGGGAGAGGATGTTACAACCCAAATTCGCATATCATAGATCACGCCGTAAGGTAGTCGACGTAAATCCAAGAAGAGATTATCTTTGAGATGATAATAAGTTAATTCTATTGGTCTTAAACGATACAAGGGTGTATAAGAGTGGTTAACAAGTATTTGAAGTTAAGCTAATCAAGGATGTTGTAACCCGTATTTTCGGATAACACTAGAGGTGATTAACTGTCCCAAGAGGTCTTGTTTTAATGTATTTGAATCATATAATATCCGCATCATAAGTCTTGAAGTCAAGCGAGTTATGAAATAAAAGTCGATAAAAGTTGTCGCAACTTAGGTTTATAATTTTACTTAAACTTTAGGTCAAATGTTACTGAATTTTACTCCCAATGTGCTTGGAATTATGGGGTGATCTAGCTATCAAATTTAAGATCTATGAGTCTAGTTTCCAACGCATTAAACCGTTCGTCGATACGATCTCGGAATAGAGAGATATTCGCGTTTTCGCGAGAGTGCGCCAAGCTGCTCTCTATGGGGCCCACAAAGGCGGTTTAAGACATTTGGACATATATAAGATAACTCAACCCCGTTTTAAGTCATTATTTTTCAGTATATTCAGACCTTATAACCCTAAAAACATTCTCTCAAGGTTCTCTCATGATCCAAGACCCAAACAAAGGGCAAACAACACAAATCAAATGTCGGGAATCCCGTGGTGCTAGTAAGTTTCTTGTTTTTCTTGTTGTTGCTGATTTTTGTGTTGTTCCAGCTCGTGTGGGAGGTTGTTTTAAGTGCTTTATGTTCTGTAAATACACCTTCAAGTTTTTAATATCAACCCTAGGTGATTTCAAGTCTTCTAAAGTAGTTCTAGTGCCGAAAAACCCGAATTAATTGCTAGTTTCGCTTCCTTGTTCTTGTGGCAGAATTGAAGGGATATTTCGTGGAAAATTAAGGTAAAATTGGAGTTGTTCTTTCTTTTTAAAGGTAAGGAACCTCTTACTCTATATATATTTAAGATTATCCAAGTTGCAGCTAAGTCGTTGAAGCTAGAACTTGTGAAATATATATCGAAAAGCTTGGTAGTAATGTTGTTGGTTGGTGGACTGTTTTGGAGGCTCAATATGATTAATAATGATGTTGTTTGGGCTGTTTGGTGATTGTATTGACTTGTGGGAAGTCATATAAATAGGGGAGGTGCTGTCCGTTTCATCGTAAAATAGGTTGTGGTCGATACATAATAGTTACGACGCTTAAACGATAATGATAGTGTCATTTGTCTTATTGTAGACTAAGGAGTCGTGATATTTGCATAGCTTGAGGTTGGGCAGTATATACAAGGTATGTGAGGCTATCCCCTTCATTCTTTTGCACGACTCCGATTGTACATAATGTAATGACGAGCTCCCAAAGATACTCTACTCTTAGAAGCTAGCAGTACTTACATTGCTGCCCTTCTTATGAAACGATTGATATTGATGTTACTTCTCTTATTCTTATATTATCAATGTTGTTGGTAGTTCCTGATTCTTATAAGATTCTTGATGAAGAGTTAATCCTAATAACGTGTACGAAGGATACCAACCTTATGTCACTCCGAAAGGTTCAAAATGTGATCCCAATGAGTCCAGCATGCATCATATATATGTATCTATTTTACTCTACCGAGCCGCGCTATAGTCGGCCGGGTACGGCACCTATTGTGCAACCACTGATCAGTTGGGTTTTACCGAGCTCCACGTGGCCGGGTACGATTCTACCGAGCCCTATGATGGCTGGGTACGTTTTACCGAGCCTATTATGGCCGGGTACGATATGATGATGATGATGCCCACAAAGGCATATGTTTTAAACGTTTATGTATATATATATATGTATGTATCATGTATTTCATGTCAGTAGCCCTCAGAGGTACCCAGATGTCACAGGTTGTATATTCCCTATCACTGTTTACATTATTTGTTCTTACTTATGCTATTCTGCCTTACATACTCAGTACTTTATTCGTACTGACGTCCTTTTTATTTGTGGACGCTGCATGTCGTGCTGCAGGTCCTGATAGACGGGTAGACGCAGCTCCCCCATCACAGTAGGCTATCCGGTTCAGCGTTATTGGCAAGATCCTTTCTCCGGACTTGCCGTGGTCTTGGTATGCATTTTTGTTATAAACATTATGGGTATGTCGGGGCCCCGTTCCGGCAATGTTGTAGCACTTATGTTCTTTTAGAGGCTCATAGACAGGTGTCGACTCATGTATGGTTTGGAATGCCTTGTCGGCTGATTTTTGTTGTATAGTCTTTCATGGCACCATGGTAGCTCGTACCTTATATATAGTTTCTTGACAGTCTTGTCGTCCCATGTTACGTATGTTCATGACATTATCTTTCATTGTTGGATGTTCATGATCCATGTCTTTCATTTATATTGGTCTTGTCGGCCCTTAAAGATAATAAGGAAGGTTAGATAAAATGTACGTTGGTGCTCGGCAAGTATGGCCCGGGTGCTAGTCATGACCCTCCAGTTGGGTCGTGACAATTTCGCATGATTCCCATACTTTTGTGTGCAATAGCCCACGCCTTCTGAGTGGCTAGGGCCCCTGGACCCGGATCGTCTAAAAGTTTTCTTTGCCATCCAATACGTCCTAAGAACCATAGTCACCGCCCTGCCATGACCTTTCCTCGTTGTTTGCGTTATACGACCAAAATACTTGAAGTTTGCCCGATTCCCATATTTTCGTGTGCTATAGCCCACGCCTTCCCAGTGGGTCCGGGCCCCCCGGACCCCGATCGCCTAAAAGTTTTTCTGGGCCATCAAATACGACCTAAGGAATCGTAGTCACCGCTCCTCCATGACCGTTCCTCTTTTTTTACATTTTACGGCCAAAAAAATAGAAATCCGCCCTATTCCCATATTTTCGTGTGTTATTGCCCACTCCTTGCGAGTAGGCCTTGGCCTCCGGACCCGGATCACCTAAAACTTTTTCGGGCCATAACATATGACCTAAGGAAATATAGTCACCTCCCTTCCATGACCGTTCCTCATTTTTTGCATTTTACAGTCAAAACACTAGAATTTTGCTTGATTCCTATTTTTTCATGTGCTATAACCCACGCCTTCCTAGTGGTCTCGGGACTGCTGGACTCGGATGGCCTAAAATTTTTCCGGGCCATCAAATATGACCTAAGGAACCATAGTCACAACCCCGTGATGATCATTTCTCATTTTTTGCATTTATGGCCAAAAAACTTGAATTTCACCCGATTTCCATATTTTCGTGTGCTATAGCCCACGCCTTGCGAATGGGCCCGGGCCCCCTGACCCGGATCGCCTAAAACTTTTTCGGGCCATCAAATACGACCTAAGGAACCATAGTCACTGCCTACCACGACCGTTCCTCACTTTTTTGAATTTTACGGCTAAAGAACTTTAATTTCGCACGATTCCCATTTTTTTGTGTGTTATAGCCCACGCCTTCCGAGTGGGTCTGGGCCCCCTGGACCCTGATCGCCTAAAATTTTTTCGGGCCATCAAATATGACCTAAGGAACCATAGTCACCGTCCCGCCATGACCTTTCCTCATTGTTTTTGCGTTATACGGTCAAAAAACTAGAATTTCGCCTGATTCCCATATTTTCGTGTGCTATTGCCCATGCCTTCCGAGTGGGCCTAGGCCCCCGGACCCGGATCGCCTAAAATTTTTTGGGCCATCAAATACGACCTAAGGAACCATAGTCACCACCCCTCCATGACATTTCCTAATTTGTTTTCATTTTACGGCCAAAAAACTTGAATTCCGTCCGATTCCCATATTTGCTTGTGCTATAGCCCACGCCTTCAAAGTGGGTCCGGGCCCCCCGGACCTAGATCGCATAATGTTTTTCCGGACCATCAAATACAACCTAAGAAACCTTAGTCACCGCCCCGCCATGACCGTTCCTCATTGTTTTGCGTTATACGGCCAAAAAACTAGAATTCCGCCCGATTTCTATATTTTCGTATGTTATAGCCCATGCCTTCCGAGTGGGCCTGGGCCCCCGGACCCTGATCGTCTAAAAATTTTTGGGCCATCAAATACGACCTAAGAAACCATAGTCACCGCCCCGCCATTACCTTTCCTCATTGTTTTGCGTTTTACGGCCAAAAAACTAGAATTCTGCCCGATTCTCATATCTTTGTGTGTAATAGCCCACGCCTTCCGAGTGGGCCCGAGTCCCCGGACCTAGATAGCCTAAAATATTTCCGGTCCATCAAATACGACCTAAGGAACCATAGTCACCACCACGCCATGATCGTTCCTCGTTGTTTTGCGTTTTACGGCAAACAAACTTGAATTCCGTCTGATTCCCATATTTCTATGTGCTATAGCCCACGCCTTGCGAGTGGGCCCGGGCCCCCTAGACTCGGATCGCAAAAAAATTTTCCGGGTCATCCAATACGACCTTAGTAACCAAAGTCACCGCCCTGCCATGATCGTTCCTCGTTTTCTTTGCGTTTTACGGCAAAAAAACTAGAATTTCTCACGATTACCATATTTTCCTGTGCAATAACCCACGCCTTCCGAGTGGGCTCGGGCCCACCGGACCTGTATCGCCAAAAATTTTTCGGGCCATCAAATATGACCTAAGGAACCATAGTTACCGTCCCGCCGTGACCGTTTCTCGTGTTTTTGCGATTCACGGCCAATAAACTAGAATTCCTCCCGATTCCCATATTTTTGTGTGCTAGCCCACGCCTTGCGAGTGGGTCCGGGACCTCCAGACCCGGATGGCCTAAAAATTTTCTGGGCCATCAAATACGACCTAAGGAACCATAGTCACCGCCCTGCCATGTTCGTTCCACGTATTTTTATGCGTTCTACGGCCAAAAAACTAGAATATCCCATGATTCCCATATTTTCGTGTGTTATAGCCCACGCCTTCCGAGTGGGCTCGGGACCCCCGGATCGCCTAAAATTTTCTGGGCCATCAAATTCGACCTAAGGAACTATAGTCACCACCCCGCCATGACCTTTCCTCATTCTTTTGCGTTTTACAACGGAAAAATTAGAATTTCGCCCGATTCCCATATTTTCGTGTTCCAAGTGGGCCTGGGCCCCCCCGACCCGGATAGCCTAAAATATTTTCAGGCCATCAAATACGACCTAAGGAACCATAGTCACCGCCACTCCATCACCGTTACTCATCTTTTTGCGTTTTATGGCCAAAAAACTAGAATTCCGCCCGATTCCCATATTTTCTTGTGCTATCGCCCATGCCTTCCGAGTGGGCCCGGGCCCCCGGACTCGGATGGCCTAAAATTTTTCCGAGCCATCAAATACAACCTAAGGAACCTTAGTCGCAGCTCCCCCATGACCGTGCCTCTTTTATTGAATTTTACGGGTAGAGAACAAGAATTCCGCTAGATTCCATATTTTCGTGTGCTATTAGCCCACGCCTTCCGAGTGGGTCTAGCCCCGTGGACCCCGATCGTCTAAAAAATTTTCGGGATATCTAATACAACCTAAGGAACCATAGTCACTGCGCCGCTATGACCGTTCTTCCTTTTTTGCGTTATACGGCCAAAGAACTTTAATTCTGTCTGATTCCCATATTTTCGTGTGGTATAACCCATGCCTTCCGAGTGGTCCCGGGACCCCCGGACCCAGATCGCCTAAAATTTTTCTTGGCCATCAAATACGACCTAAGGAACCATAGTCGCCGCCCCACCATGACCATTGCTCGTTTGTTTGTGTTTTACGGCCAAAGAAATTAGAATTTCGCCCGATTTCCATATTTTTGTGTACTATAGCCCACGCATTGCGAGTGGGCCCAGGCCCTCCGGAATCGGATCGCCAAAAAATTTTTCGGGACATAAAATACGACCTAAGGAAACATAGTCACCGCCCAGCCATGACCGTTCCTCGTGTTTTGCATTTTACGGCCAAAAAACTAGCATTTCGCATGATTCCCATACTTTTGTGTGCAATAGCCCACGCCTTCTGAGTGGCTAGGGCCCCTGGACCCGGATCGTCTAAAAGTTTTCCGTGCCATCCAATACGACCTAAGAACCATAGTCACCACCCTGCCATGACCTTTCCTCGTTGTTTGCGTTATACGACCAAAATACTAGAAGTTTGCCCGATTCCCATATTTTCGTGTGCTATAGCCCACGCCTTCCCAGTGGGTCCGAGCCCCCCGGACCCCGGACCCCGATCGCCTAAAAATTTTTCTGGGCCATCAAATACGACATAAGGAATCATAGTCGCCGCTCCTCCATGACCGTTCCTCTTTTTTTACATTTTACGGCCAAAATATTAGAAATCCGTCCTATTCCCATATTTTCGTGTGTTATTGCCCACTCCTTGCGAGTGGGCCTGGGCCTCCGGACCCGGATCACCAAAAAATTTTTCGGGCCATAACATATGACCTAAGGAAATATAGTCACCTCCCTTCCATGACCGTTCCTCATTTTTTGCATTTTACGGTCAAAACACTGGAATTTTGCTTGATTCCTATTTTTTCGTGTGCTATAACCCACGCCTTCCAAGTGGTCTCGGGACTGCTGGACCCGGATGGCCTAAAATTTTTCCGGGCCATCAAATACGACCTAAGGAACCATAGTCACAACCCCATGATGACCGTTTCTCGTTTTTTGCGTTTACGGCCAAAACACTTGAATTCCGCCCGATTTCCATATTTTCGTGTGCTATAACCCACGCCTTGCGAGTGGGCCCGGGCCCCCTGACCCGGATCGTCTAAAATTTTTTCGGGCCATCAAATACGACCTAAGGAACCATAGTCACCGCCTACCATGACCGTTCCTCGTTTTTTTGAATTTTACGGCTAAACAACTTTAATTTCGCACGATTCCCATTTTTTCGTGTGTTATAGCCCACGCCTTCCGAGTGGGGCTGGGCCCCCTGGACCCGGATCGCCTAAAATTTTTTCGGGCTATCAAATACGACCTAAGGAACTATAGTCACCGTCCTGCCATGACCTTTCCTCATTGTTTTTGCGTTATACGGCCAAAAAACTAGAATTTCGCCTGATTCCCATATTTTCGTGTGCTATTGCCCATGCCTTCCGAGTAGGCCTAGGCCCCCGGACCCGGATCGCCTAAAATTTTTTAGGCCATCAAATACGACCTAAGGAACCATAGTCACCACCCCGCCATGACATTTCCTAATTTGTTTGCGTTTTACGGCCAAAAAACTTGAATTCCGTCCAATTCCCATATTTGCTTGTGCTATAGCCCACGCCTTCAAAGTGGGTCCGGGCCCCCCGGACCTGGATCGTATAAATTTGTTCCGGATCATCAAATACAACCTAAGAAACCATAGTCACCGCCCCGCCATGACCGTTCCTCATTGTTTTGCGTTATACGGCCAAAAAACTAGAATTCCGCCCGATTTCTATATTTTCGTATGTTATAGCCCATGCCTTCCGAGTGGGCCTGGGCCCCCGGACCCTGATCGTCTAAAAATTTTCGGGCCATCAAATACGACCTAAGAAACCATAGTCACCGCCCCGCCATTACCTTTCCTCATTGTTTTGCGTTTTACGGCCAAAAATCTAGAATTCCGCCCGATTCCCATATTTTTGTGTGTAATAGCCCACGCCTTCCGAGTGGACCCGAGCCCCCGAACCTAGATAGCCTAAAATATTTCGGGTCCATCAAATACGACCTAAGGAACCATAGTCACCGCCACACCATGATCGTTCCTCGTTGTTTTGCGTTTTACGGCAAACAAACTTGAATTCCGTCTGATTCCCATATTTCTATGTGCTATAGCCCACGCCTTGCGAGTGGGCCCAGGCCCCCCAGACTCGGATCGCAAAAAATTTTTCCGGGTCATCCAATACAACCTTAGTAACCATAGTCACCGCCCTGCCATGATCGTTCCTCGTTTTCTTTGCGTTTTACGGCAAAAAAACTAGAATTTCTCACGATTACCATATTTTCCTGTGCAATAACCCACGCCTTCCGAGTGGGCTCGGGCCCACCGGACCTGTATCGCCTAAAATTTTTCCGGGCCATCAAATACGACCTAAGGAACCATAGTTACCGTCCCGCCTTAACTGTTTCTCTTGTTTTTGCGATTTACGGCCAATAAATTAGAATTCCTCACGATTCCCATATTTTCGTGTGCTAGCCCACGCCTTGCGAGTGGGTCCAGGACCTCCGGACCCGGATGGCCTAAAATTTTTTCGGGCCATCAAATACGACCTAAGGAACCATAGTCACCGCCCTACCATGATCGTTTCTCATTTTCTTTGCGTTTTACGGCAAAAAACTAGAATTTCGCATGATTACCATATTTTCCTGTGCTATAACCCACGCCATACGAGTAGGCCCGGGCCCACTGGACCCGTATCGCCTAAAAATTTTTTGGGCCATCAAATATGACCCAAGGAACCATAGTCACCGCCCCGCCATGACCGTTCCTCTTTTTTGCATTTTACGGCCAAAAAACTAGAATTTCGCCTGATTCCCGTTTTCTCGTGTGCTATTACCCACATCTTCCGAGTGGTCCCGGGATCCCTGGACCCATATCGCCAAAAATGTTTTCAGGCTATCAAATATGACCTAAGTAACCATAGTCACTGCCCTGCCATGACCGTTTCTCGTTTTTTTGCGTTTTATGGCCAAAAAAGTATAATTTCGCGTGCTTCCCATTTTTCACTGTGCTATAACCCACTCCTTGCGAGTGGGCCGGGCTCCCCCGGACCCGAATCGCCTAAAAATTTTTCGGTCCATCAAATACGACCTGAGGGACCATAGTAACCGCCCAACCATGACCGTTCCTCTATTTTTACGTTTACGGCCAAAAACATAGAATTTCGCACGATTCCCACATTTTCGTGTGTTATAGCCCACGCCTTCCGAGTGGGCCTGGGGCCCTGGACCCCGATAGCCTAACCTTTTTTCGGGCCATCAAATACGACCTAATGAACCATAGTCGCCGCTCCTCCATGAACGTTCCACTTTTATTGAATTTTACGGCTAAAGAACAAGAATTTCGCTAGATTCAATATTTTCGTGTGCTATTAGCCCACGCCTTCCGAGTGGGCCCGGTCCCCCAGGACCAGGATCGCCTAAAAAATTTTCAGGCCATCAAATAAGACCTAAGGAACCATAGTCACTACCCTACCATGACCGTTCCTCATTTCTTTGCGTTTTACAGCTCGATTCCTATATTTTCGTGTGCTATAGCCCATGCCTTTCGAGTGGGGCCGGCACCCCCGGACCTGAATCGCCTAAAATTTTTTCGGGCCATCAAACACAACCTAAGGAACCATAGTCACCACCCCGCCATGACTGTTCCTCATTTTTTGTATTTTACGGCCAAACAACTAGAATTCCGCCTCATTCCCATATTTTCGTGTGCAATAGCCCACGCCTTCCGATTGGGTCCGGGCCCCCCGGACCCTGTTTGCCTAAAAGTTTTTCGTTCCATCAAATACGACCTAAGGAACCATAGTCTCCGTCACGAGCCCACCAGACCCGGATCACCTAAAACTTTTTCCGGGCCTTCAAATACGACCTAAGGAACCATAGTCACCTCTCTGCCATGACCGTTCCTCGTTGTTTTGTATTTTACGGCCAAAAAAGTAGAATTTTACACAATTCCCATATTTTCGTGTGCTATAGCCCATGCCTTCCGAGTGGGCCTTCGCCCCCAGACCCGGATCGACTAAAAATTTTCCGGTTCATCAAATACGACCTAAGGAACCATAGTCACCGCCCCACCATAACCTTTCCTCGTTTGTTTGTGTTATACGGCCAAAACACTAGATTTCCGTCCGATTCGCATATTTTCGTGTGCTATAACCCACACCTTCCGAGTGGGTCCGGGCCCCTCGGACCCTGATCGCCTAAAATATTTCCGGACTATCAAATACGACCTAAGGAACCATAGTCGCCCCCCTCCATGACCGTTCCTCCTTTTTTGACATTTACGGCTAAAAAACAAGAATTTCGCCCAATTCCCATATTTTCGTGTGCTATAGCCCACGCCTTCCGAGTGGGTCCGGGGGGCCTGACCCCGATCGCCTAAAAGTTTTCCAAGATATCAAATATTACCTAAGGAACCATAGACACCACGCCGCCATGACCGTTCCTCTTTGTTTTTGCATTTTTACGGCAAAAAAACTAGAAATCCGCCTGATTCCCATATTTGTGTGTGCTATAGCCCACGCCTTGCTAGTAGGCCCGAGCCCCCCGGACCCTGATCGCCTAAAAGTTTTTTGAGCCATGAAATACGACCTAAGGAACCATAGTCACCGCCCTGCCATGTTCGTTCCACGTATTTTTATGCGTTCTACGGCCAAAAAACTAGAATATCCCATGATTCCCATATTTTCGTGTGTTATAGCCCACGCCTTCCGAGTGGGCTCGGGACCCCCGGATCGCCTAAAATTTTTTGGGCCATCAAATTCGACCTAAGGAACTATAGTCACCACCCTGCCATGACCTTTCCTCATTCTTTTGCGTTTTACGACCGAAAAACTAGAATTTCGCCCGATTCCCATATTTTGGTGTTCCGAGTGGTCCTGGGCCCCCGGACCCGGATAGCCTAAAATATTTTCGGGCCATCAAATACGACCTAAGGAACCATAGTCACCGCCACTCCATCACCGTTACTCGCTTTTTTGCGTTTTATGGCAAAAAAAACTAGAATTCCGCCCGATTCCCATATTTTCGTGTGCTATCGCCCATGCCTTCCGAGTGGGCCCGGGCCCCCGGACTCGGATGGCCTAAAATTTTTCCGAGCCATCAAATACAACCTAAGGAACCTTAGTCACAGCTCCCCCATGACCGTTCCTCTTTTATTGAATTTTACAGGTAGAGAACAAGAATTCCGCTAGATTCCATATTTTCGTGTGCTATTAGCCCACGCCTTCCGAGTGGGTCTGGCCCCGTGGACCCCGATCGTCTAAAATTTTTTAGGGATATCTAATACGACCTAAGGAACCATAGTCATTGTGCCGCTATGACCGTTCTTCCTTTTTTGCGTTATACGGCCAAAAAACTTTATTTCTGTCTGATTCCCATATTTTCGTGTGGTATAACCCACGCCTTCCGAGTGGTCCCAGGACCCCCGGACCCAGATCGCCTAAAATTTTTCTTGGCCATAAAATACGACCTAAGGAACCATAGTCGCCGCCCCGCCATGACCATTGCTCGTTTGTTTGTGTTTTACGGCCAAAGAAATTAGAATTTCGCCCGATTTCCATATTTTTGTGTGCTATAGCCCACGCCTTGCGAGTGGGCCCAGGCCCTCCGGAACCGGATCGCCAAAAAATTTTCCGGGCCATAAAATACGACCTAAGGAAACATAGTCACCGCCCTTCCATGACCGTTCCTCGTGTTTTGCATTTTACGGCCAAAAAACTAGAATTTTGCATGATTCCCATACTTTTGTGTGCAATAGCCCATGCCTTCTGAGTGGGCTAGGGCCCCTGGACCCGAATCGTCTAAAAGTTTTTCGTGCCATCCAATATGACCTAAGGAATCATAGTCACCGCCCTGCCATGACCTTTCCTCGTTGTTTGCATTATACGACCAAAATACTAGAAGTTTGCCCGATTCCCATATTTTCGTGTGCTATAGCCCACAGCCTAAAAGTTTTTCTGGGCCATCAAATACGACCTAAGGAATAGTAGTCGCCGCTCCTCCATGACCGTTCCTCTTTTTTTACATTTTACGGCCAAAAAACTAGAAATCCGCCCTATTCCATATTTTCGTGTGTTATTGCCCACTCCTTACGAGTGGGCCTGGGCCTCCGGACCCGGATCACCTAAAACTTTTTCGGGTCATAACATATGACCTAAGGAAATATAGTCACCTCCCTTCCATGACCGTTCCTCGTTCTTTGCATTTTACGGTCAAAACACTAGAATTTTGCCTGATTCCTATTTTTTCGTGTGCTATAACCCACGCCTTCCAAGTGGTCTCGGGACTGCTGGACCCGGATGGCCTAAAAATTTTTCGGGCCATCAAATACGACCTAAGGAACCATAGTCACAACCCCGTGATGACCGTTTCTCATTTTTTGCGTTTACGGCCAAAAAACTTGAATTCCGCCCGATTTCCATATTTTCGTGTGCTATAGCCCACGCTTTGCGAGTGGGCCCGGGCCCCCTGACCCGGATCGCCTAAAATATTTTCGGGCCATCAAATACTACCTAAGGAACCTTAGTCACCGCCTATCATGACCGTTCCTCATTTGTTTGAATTTTACGGCTAAAAAACTTTAATTTCGCACGATTCCCATTTTTTCGTGTGTTATAGCCCACGCCTTCCGAGTGGGCCTGGGCCTCCTAGACCCGGATCTCCTAAAAAATTTTCGGGCCATCAAATACGACCTAAGGAACCATATTCACCGTCCCGCCATGACCTTTCCTCATTGTTTTTGCGTTATACGGCCAAAAAACTAGAATTTCGCCTGATTCCCATATTTTCGTATGCTATTGCCCATGCCTTCCGAGTGGGCCTAGGTCCCCGGACCCGGATCGCCTAAAATTTTTTGGGCCATCAAATACGACCTAAGGAACCATAGTCACCACCCCGCCATGACATTTCCTAATTTGTTTGCGTTTTACGGCCAAAAAACTTGAATTTCGTCCGATTCCCATATTTGCTTGTGCTACAGCCCACGCCTTCAAAGTGGGTCCGGGCGCCCCGGACCTGGATCGCATAAATTTTTTCCGGACCATCAAATACAACCTAAGAAACCATAGTCACCGCCCCGCCATGATTGTTCCTCATTGTTTTGCGTTATACGGCCAAAAAACTAGAATTCCGCCCGATTTCTATATTTTCATATGTTATAGCCCATGCCTTCCGAGTGGGCCTGGGCCCCCGGACCTGATCGTCTAAAAATTTTAGGGCCATCAAATACGAACTAAGAAACCATAGTCACCGCACCGCCATTACCTTTCCTCATTGTTTTGCGTTTTACGGCCAAAAAACTAGAATTCCGCCCGATTCCCATATTTTTGTGTGTAATAGCCCACGCCTTCCGAGTGGGCCTGAGCCCCCGGACCTAGATAGCCTAAAATATTTACGGTCCATCAAATACGACCTAAGGAACCATAGTCACCGCCTGCCATGACCTTTCCTCATTTTTATGCGTTATACAGCCAAAAAACTTGAATTCCGCCTGATTACCATATTTTTGTTGTCGCCTTCCGAGTGGACCGGGCCTCCGGACCTGGATCGCCTAAAATTTTTCTGGGCCATCAAATACGACCTAAGGAATCTTAATTACCGCCCATCCATGATCGTTCCTCGTTTTTTGCGTTTTACGGCCAAAAATCTAAAATTCCGCCGGATTCCAATATTTTCATGTGCTATAGCCCACGCCTTCCGAGTGGGCTCGGGCCTCCCGGACTCGGATCGCCTAAATTTTTTCGGGCCATCAAATATGACCTAAGGAACCATAGTCACCACCTGTCCATTACCGTTCCTCACCTTTTTGCGTTTACGGCCAAAAAACTAGAATTCCGCCTGATTTCCATATTTTTGTGTGCTATTGCCCACGTCTTGCGAGTGGGCCCGGGCCCCCAGGACCCGGATCGGTAAAATTTTTCTGGGCGATAAAATACGACCTAAGGAACCATAGTCACCGCCCCGTCAAGACCTTTCCTTATTGTTTTACGTTTTACAGCCGAATAACTAGAATTCTGTCAGATTCCCATATTTTTGTGTGCTATATCCCACGCTTCCGAGTGGGCCCGGGTCCCTGGACTCAGATAGTTAAAAAAAATTTCAGACCATCAAATACGACCTACGGAACCATAGTCACCGCCTCGCCATGACTGTTCCTTGTTTATTTTGCGTTTTACGGCCAAAGAACTTTAATTCCGCCCGATCACCATATTTTCGTGTGCCGCATTCCGATTGGGACAAACCCTCCAGACTCGGATTGCCTAAAAAAATTTTTCGGGTCATCAAATACGACCTTAGGAACCATAGTCACCGCCCCGCCATGACCGTTCCTCGTGTTTTTGAAATTTAAGGCCAAAAAACTAGAATTGCGCCCGATTCCCATTTTTTCGTGTGCTATAACCCATGCCTTCCGAGTGGTCACGGGTCCCCCGGACCCGGATCACCTAAAATTATTCTGAGCCATCAGATACGACCTAAGAAACTATAGTCACCACCCCGCCATGAACGTTCCTCATTTTGTATTGCGTTTTACAGCCAAAAAACTAGAATTCCGCCCGATTCCCATATTTGCGTGTGCTATAGCCCACGCCTACTGAATGGGCCGCGGCCCCCGGACCCGGATGGCCTAAAATATTTTTGGGTCATCCAATATGACCTTAGGAACCATAGTCACCGCCCCTCCATGACCGTTCCTCGAAATTTTGCATTTTAAGGCCATAAAACTAGAATTTCGCTCGATTCCCATTTTTTCGTGTGCTATAACCCATGCCTTCTGAATGGTGACGGGCCCCCCGGACCCGGATCGCCTAAAAGTTTTCCGGGCCATCAGATACGACCTAAGGAACCATAGTCACCACCCCGCCATGACCGTTCCTTGTTTTTAACTACGTTTTACAGCCAAAAAATTAGAATTCCACCCGATTCCCATATTTGCGTGTGCTATAGCCCACGCCTTGCTAGTGGACTCCGGACCCCCGGACCCGGATCACCTAAAATTTTTCCGGGCCGTAAAATATGATCTAAGGAACCATAGTCACCGCCCCTCCATGACCGTTCCTCGTGTTTTTGAAATTTAAGGCCAAAAAACTAGAATTGCGCCCGATTCCCATTTTTTCGTGTGCTGTAACCCATGCCTTCCGAGTGGTCACGGGTCCCCCGGACCCGGATCGCCTAAAATTTTTTTGGGCCATCAATACGACCTAAGGAACCATAGTCACCACCCCGCCATGACCGTTCCTCGTTTGTTACTGTGTTTTACAGCCAAAAAACTAGAATTTCGCCCGATTCCCATATTTGCGTGTGCTATAGCCCACGCCTACTGAGTGGGCCCAGGCCCCCAGACCCGGATCGCCTAAAATATTTCCGGGTAATCCAATACGACCTTAGGAACCATAGTCACTGCCCCTCCATGACCGTTCCTCGAAATTTTACATTTTAAGGCCATAAAACTAGAATTTCGCTCGATTTCCATTTTTTCGTGTGCTATAACCCATGCCTTCCGAGTGATCACGGACCCCCCGGACCCGGATCGCCTAAAAGTTTTTCGGCCCATCAAATACAACCTAAGGAACCATAGTCACCGCCTGCCATGACCTTTCTTCATTTTTATGCGTTATACGGCCAAAAAACTAGAATTCCGCCCGATTACCATATTTTCGTGTGTCGCCTTCTGAGTGGGCCGGGCCTCCGGACACGGATCGCCTAAAATTTTTCCGGGCCATCAAATACGACCTAAGGAATCATAATCACCGCCCCTCCATGATCGTTCCTCATTTTTGCGTTTTACGGCCAAAAATCTAGAATTCCGTCGGATTCCAATAATTTCATGTGCTATAGCACACGTCTTCCGAGTGGGCCCGAGCCCCCCGGACTCGGATCGCCTATAATTTATCCGGGCCATCAAATACAATCTAAGGAACCATAGTCACCGCCCCGCCATGACCGTTCCTCACCTTTTTGCGTTTACGGCCAAAAAACTAGAATTTCGCCCGATTCCCATATTTTCGCGTGCTACAGCCCACGCCTTGCGAGTGGGCCCGGGCCCCCAGGACCCGAATCGCCTAAAATTTTTCTGGGCGATAAAATACGACCTAAGGAACCATAGTCACCGTTGTGCCATGACCGTCCCTTATGTTTTGCGTTTTACGGCCAAACAATTAGAATTTCGCATGATTCCCATATTTTTATGTGCTATAGCCCACTCCTTCCTAGTGGGCCCGGATCGTCTAAAATTTTTTCGGGCCATCAAATACGACCTAAGGAACCATAGTCACCGCCCTGCCATGAGCGTTTTTCGTTTTTTGCATTATACGGCCACAACACTAGAATTCTGTCCGATTCCTATATTTTCGTGTGCTATAGCCTATGCCTTCCGAGTGGGCCCAAGCCCCCGGACCCGGATTGCCTAAAGTTTTCCGAGCCATCAAATATGACCTAAGGAACCATAGTCACCGCTCCGTCAAGACCTTTCCTTATTGTTTTACGTTTTACAGCCGAATAACTAGAATTCTGTCAGATTCCCATATTTTTGTGTGCTATATCCCACGCTTCCGAGTGGGCCCGGGTCCCGGGACTCAGATAGTTAAAAAAAATTTCAGACCATCAAATACGACCTAAGGAACCATAGTCACCGCCTCGCCATGACCGTTCCTTGTTTATTTTGCGTTTTACGGCCAAAGAACTTTAATTTCGCCCGATCACCATATTTTCGTGTGCCGCATTCCGATTGGGACAACCACTCCAGACCCGGATTGCCTAAAACATTTTTCTGGGTCATCAAATACGACCTTAGGAACCATAGTCACCGCCCCGCCATGACCGTTCCTCGTGTTTTTGAAATTTAAGGCCAAAAAACTAGAATTGCGCCCGATTCCCATTTTTTCGTGTGCTATAACCCATGCCTTCCGAGTGGTCACGGGTCCCCCGGACCCGGATCACCTAAAATTTTTTCGGGCCATCAGATACGACCTAAGGAACCATAGTCACCACCCCGCCATGACCGTTCCTCATTTTGTATTGCGTTTTATAGCCAAAAAACTAGAATTCCGCCCGATTCCCATATTTGCGTGTGCTATAGCCTACGCCTACTGAATATGCCGCGGCCCCCCGGACCCGGATGGCCTAAAATATTTCCGGGTCATCCAATACGTCCTTAGGAACCATAGTCACCACCCCTCTATGACCGTTCCTCGAAATTTTGCATTTTAAGGCCATAAAACTAGAATTTTGCTCGATTCCCATTTTTTCGTGTGCTATAACCCATGCCTTCTGAGTGGTGACGGGCCCCCCAGACCCGGATCGCCTAAAAGTTTTCCGGGCAATCAGATACGACCTAAGGAACCATAGTCACCACCCCGCCATGACCGTTCCTTGTTTTTAACTGCGTTTTACCGCCAAAAAATTAGAATTCCACCCGATTCCCATATTTGCGTGGGCTATAGCCAACGCCTTGCTAGTGGACTCCGGACCCCCGGACCCGGATCACCTAAAATTTTTTCGGGCCGTCAAATATGACCTAAGGAACCGTAGTCACCGCCCCTCCATGACCGTTCCTCGTGTTTTTGAAATTTAAGGCCAAAACACTAGAATTGCGCCCGATTCCAATTTTTTCGTATGCTATAACCCATGCCTTCCGAGTGGTCACGGGTCCCCCCGACACGGATCGCCTAAAATTTTTCTGGGCCATCAATACGACCTAAGGAACCATAGTCACCACCCCGCCATGACCGTTCCTCGTTTGTTACTGTGTTTTACAGCCAAAAAACTAGAATTTCGCCTGATTCCCATATTTGCGTGTGCTATAGCCCACGCCTACTGAGTAGGCCCAGGCCCCCAGACCCGGATCGCCTAAAATATTTTCGGGTAATCCAATACGACCTTAGGAACCATAGTCACCGCCCCTCCATGACCGTTCCTCGAAATCTTACATTTTAAGGCCATAAAACTAGAATTTCGCTCGATTTCCATTTTTTCGTGTGCTATAACCCATGCCTTCCGAGTGATCACGGGCCCCCCGGAGCCGGATCGCCTAAAAGTTTTTCGGCCCATCAAATACGACTTAAGGAACCATAGTCACCGCCTGCCATGACCTTTCTTCATTTTTATGCGTTATACCGCCAAAAAACTAGAATTCCGCCCGATTACCATATTTTCGTGTGTCGCCTTTCGAGTGGGCCGGGCCTCCGGACACGGATCGCCTAAAATTTTTCCGGGCCATCAAATACGACCTAAGAAATCATAATCACCGCCCCTCCATGATCGTTCCTCATTTTTTGCGTTTTACCGCCAAAAATCTAGAATTCCGTCGGATTCCAATAATTTCATGTGCTATAGCACACGCCTTCCGAGTGGGCCCGAGCCCCCCGGACTCGGATCGCCTATAATTTATCCGGGCCATCAAATACAATCTAAGGAACCATAGTCACCGCCCCGCCATGACCGTTCCTCACCTTTTTGTGTTTACGGCCAAAAAACTAGAATTTCGCCCGATTCCCATATTTTCGCGTGCTATAGCCCACGCCTTGCGAGTGGGCCCGGGCCTCCAGGACCCGAATCGCCTAAAATTTTTCTAGGCGATAAAATACGACCTAAGGAACCATAGTCACCGTTGTGCCATGACCGTCCCATGTTTTTTGCGTTTTACGGCCAAACAATTAGAATTTCGCATGATTCCCATATTTTCATGTGCTATAGCCCACTCCTTCCTAGTGGGCCCGGATCGTCTAAAATTTTTTCGGGCCATCAAATACGACCTAAGGAACCATAGTCACCGCCCCGCCATGAGCTTTCTTCGTTTTTTGCATTATACGGCCAAAACACTAGAATTCCGTCCGATTCCTATATTTTCGTGTGCTATAGCCTATGCCTTCCGAGTGGGCCCAAGCCCCCGGACCCGGATTGGCTAAAAGTTTTCGAGCCATCAAATATGACCTAAGGAACCATAGTCACCGCCCCATCAAGACCTTTCCTCATTGTTTTATGTTTTACAGCCGAATAACTAGAATTCTGTCAGATTCCCATATTTTTGTGTGCTATATCCCACGCTTCCGAGTGGGCCTGGGTCCCTGGACTCAGATAGTTAAAAAAAATTTCGGACCATCAAATACGACCTAAGGAACCATAGTCATCGCCTCGCCATGACCGTTCCTTGTTTATTTTGCGTTTTATGGCCAAAGAACTTTAATTCCGCCCGATCACCATATTTTCGTGTGCCGCATTCCGATTGGGACAACCCCTCCAGACCTGGATTGCCTAAAATTTTTTTCTGGGTCATCAAATACGACCTTAGGAACCATAGTCACCGCCCCGCCATGACCTTTCCTCGTGTTTTTGAAATTTAAGGCCAAAAAACTAGAATTGCGCCCGATTCTCATTTTTTCGTGTGCTATAACCCATGCCTTCCGAGTGGTCACGGGTCCCCCGGACCCGGATCACCTAAAATTTTTTCGGGCCATCAGATACGACCTAAGGAACCATAGTCACCACCCCGCCATGACCGTTCCTCATTTTGTATTGCGTTTTACAGCCAAAAAACTAGAATTCCGCCCGATTCCCATATTTGCGTGTGCTATAGCCCACGCCTACTGAATGGGCTGCGGCCCCCCGGACCCGGATGGCTTAAAATATTTTCGGGTCATCCAATACGACCTTAGGAACCATAGTCACCGCCCCTCCATGACCGTTCCTCGAAATTTTGCATTTTAAGGCCATAAAACTAGAATTTCGCTCGATTCCCATTTTTTCGTGTGCTATAACCCATGCCTTCTGAGTGGTGACGGGCCCCCCGGACCCGGATCGCCTAAAAGTTTTCCGGGCCATCAGATACGATCTAAGGAACCATAGTCACCACCTCGCCATGACCGTTCCTCATTTTTTTACTGCGTTTTACAGCCACAAAATTAGAATTCCGCTCGATTCTCATATTTGTGTGTGTTATATCCCACGCCTTGCGAGTGGGCCCTGACTCCCCTGACCGGATCGCCTAAATTTTCCGGGCCATTAAATACGACCCTAAGGAACCATAGTCACCGCCCTGCCATGACCATTCCTCATTGTTTTGCATTTCATGGCCAAAAAACTAGAATTTTACACGATTCCCATATTTTCGTGTGCTATAGCCTATGCCTTCCGAGTGGGCCCGGGCCCCCCGGACCCGGATTGCCTAAAATTTTTCCGAGCAATCAAATATGACCTAAGGAACCATAGTCACCACCCCGCCATGACCGTTCCTCTTTTGTTTTGCATTTTGCGGCCGAACAACTAGCATTCCGCACGATTCCTATATTTTCGTGTGCTATAGCCCACGCCTTCAGAGTCGGCCCGGCCTCCACGACCCGGATCGCCAAAAAATTTTCCGAGCAATCAAATACGACCTAAGGAATCATAGTCAATGCCCTGCCCTGTCTGTTCCATATTTAGTTTGCGTTTTACGACCAAAGAACCACAATTTCGCCCGATTCCCATATTTTCCTGTGCTATAGCTCATGCCTTCCGAGTGGGCCCGGGCCCCCCGGACCCGAATAGTCTAAAATATTTACGGGCCATCAAATACTACCTAAGGAATCATAGTCAATGCCCCGCCATGTCCGTTCCTCATTCTTTTCCATTTTACGGCCAAAGAGTTGCAATTCCGCTCGATTCCCATATTTCCGTGTGTTGTAGCCCATGCCTTCCGAGTGGGCCCGGGCCCCCCGGACCATGATCTCCTAAATGTTTTTCGAGCCATCAAATACAACCTAAGGAATCATAGTCACCACCCCTCCATGACCGTTCCTCATTTTTTTGCATTTTGCGGCCGAACAACTAGAATTCTGCACGATTCCCATATTTTCGTGTGGTATAGCCCACGCCTTCCGAGACGGCCCGGGCCTCCCTGGACCTGGATCGCCTAAAATTTTTCTGGGCCATCAAATATGACCTAAGGAATCATAATCAATGCCTCGCCCTGTCCTTTCCTCATTTGTTTTGCATTTTACGGCAAAAGAACTACAATTCCGCCCGATTCCCTTATTTTCGTGTGCTATAGCTCACGCCTTTCGAGTGGGCTGGCCCCCCGGACCCGTATCGTCTAAAATATTTACGGGCCATCAAATACGACCTAAGGAATCATAGTCAATGCCCTTCCATGCCCGTTCCTCATTTGTTTGCGTTTTACGGCCAAAGAACTACAATTCCGCCCGATTCCCATATTTTCGTGTGCTAGCCCACGCCTTCCGAGTGGGCCCGGGCCCCCTGGACCCGGATCTCCAAAAATATTTTAGGGCCATCAAATACGACCTAAGGAAGCATAGGCATCGCCCCGCCATAACCTTTCCTCATTTTTTGCGTTTTACGGCCAAATAACTAGAATTCCATCTGATTCCTATATTTTCGTGTGCTATAGCCCACGCCTTCCGAGTGGGCCCGGGCCCCTCGGATCCGGATAGCCTAATGTTTTTTTGGGCCATCAGATACGACCTAAGGAACCATAGTCACTGCCCCGCCATGACTGTTCCTCGTTTATTTGCGTTTTACGGCCAAAAAAACTAGAATTTCGCCCGATTCCCATATTTTCGTGTGCTATAGCCTACGCCTTCCGAGTGGGCCAGCCCCTGGAACCAGATCGCCTAAAATTTTTTCGGGCCATCAAATACGACGTAAGGAACCATAGTCACCGCTGTGCCATGACCGTCCCTTATTTTATGCATTTTATGGCCAAAAAATTAGAATTTTGCACGATTCCCATATTTTCGTGTGCTATAGCCCACGCCTTCCGAGTGGGCCCGGGCCCCCCGGACCCTGATCGCCTAAATTTTTTTCGGGCTATCCAATATAATCTAAGGAACCATAATCACCGCCCCGCCATGACCGTTCCTCGTTTTGTTGCGTTTACGGCCAAAATATTAGAATTTTGCACGATTCCCATATTTTCGTGTGCTATAGCCCACGCTTTCCGAGTGGGCTCGGGCTCCCCCGGATCCGGATCGCCAAATTTTTTTTGGGACATCAAATATGACCTAAGAAACCATAGTCACCGCCCCGCCATGACCGTTCCTCATTTTTTTGCGTTTACGGCAAAAGAACTAGAATTTCGCACGATTGCTATATTTTCGTGTGCGATAGCCCACGCCTTCCGACTGGGCCCGAATCGTCTAAAAATTTTTCGGGCCATCAAATACGACCTAGGAACCATAGTCACCGCCCTTCCATGACCTTTCTTCGTTATTTACGTTGTAAGGCCAAAAAACTAGAATTCCGCCCGATTTCCATATTTCGTGTGCTAAAGAACATGCCTTCCGTGTGGGCCTGGGCCCCACGGACCCGGATCGCCTAAAATTTTTCGAGCCATCAAATACGACCTAAGGAACCATAGTCACTGCCCCGCCATGACCTTTCCTCATTGTTTTGCGTTTTACGGCCGAAAAACTAGAATTCTACCGATTCCCATATATTCATATGCTGCCTTCCGAGTTGGCCGACCCATCCAGACCCGGATTGCCTAAAATTTTTTCGGGTCATCAAATACGACCTTAGGACCCATAGTCACCGCCCCTCTATGACCATTCCTCATTGTTTTGCATTTTAAGGCAAAAAAATAGAATTTGGCCCGTTTTCCATATTTTCGTGTGCTATAACCCAAGCCTTTCGAGAGGTCACGGGTCCCTCGGACCCGGATCGCCTAAAATTTTTGCGGGCCATCAGATACGACCTAAGGAACCATAGTCCCCACCCCGCCATGACCGTTCCTCAGTTTTTGCATTTTACCGCCAAAAAACTAGAATTTCGCCTGATTCCCAGATTTTCGGGTGCTATAGCCCACGCCTTGCGAGTGGTCCCCGGCCCCTGGACCCGGATCGCCTAAAATTTTTTGGTCAAGAAATTAGAATTTTTCACGATTCCCATATTTTCGTGTGCTATAGCCCATGCCTACCGAGTGGGCCTGGGTCCCCCGGACCCGGATCGCCTAAACTTTTTTCGGGCCATCAAATACGACCTAAGGAATCATAGTCAGTGCCCTGCTATGACCATTCCTTATTTCTTTTTGCGGTTTATGGCCAAAAAACTAGAATTTCGCCCAATTCCCATTTTTCGTGTGCTATAATCCATGTTTTCGAGTGGTCACGGGCCCCCCGAACCTGGATCGCCTGAGATTTTTTCTGGCCATCAGATACGACCTAAGGAACCATAGTCACCACCCCACCATGACCGTTCCTCATTTTATTGCGTTTTACGGCCAAACAATTAGAATTTTACCCGATTCTCATATTTTCGTGTGCTATAGCCCACGCCTTCCGAGTGGGCCCGGGCCCCCGGAACCGGATCGCCTAAAATATTTCTGTGCCATCAAAATGACCTAAGGAACCATAGTCGCGGCCCCTCCATGACCTTTCCTCTTTTGTTTTGCGTTTTGTGGCCGAACAACTAGAATTCCGCACGATTCCCATATTTTCGTGTGCTATAGCCCACTCCTTCAGAGTCGGCCCAGGCCCCCCGGACCCAGATCGCCTAAAATTTTTCCAGGCCATCAAATACGACCTAAGGAATCATAGTCACTGCCTTGCCCTGTCCGTTCCTAATGTTTTTTGCGTTTTACGACCAAAGAACTACAATTTCGCCCGATTCCCATATTTTCGTGTGCTATAGCTCACGCCTTCCGAGTGGGCCCGGGCCCCCCGAACCCGGATTGTCTAAAATATTTACGGGCCATCAAATACGACCTAAGGAATCATAGTCAACACCCCGCCATGTCTGTTCCTCATTCCTTTGCATTTTACGGCCAAAGAACAACAATTTCGCCCGATTCCCATGTTTTCGTGTGCTATAGCCACGCCTTCCGAGTGGGCCCGGGCCCCCCGGACCCGGATAGTCTAAAATATTTACGGGGCATCAAATACGACCTAAGGAATCATAGTCAACACCCCGCCATGTCTGTTCCTCATTCCTTTGCATTTTACGGCCAAAGAACGACAATTTCGCCCGATTCCCATGTTTTCGTGTGCTATAGCCACGCCTTCCGAGTGGGCCCGGGCCCCCGGACCCGGATCGCCTATAATTTTTCCAAGCCATCAAATACGACCCAAGTAATCATAGTCAATGCCCCGCACTGTCCGTTCCTCATTGTTTTGCGTTTTAGGGCCAAGGAACTACAATTCCGCACGATTCTCATATTTTCATGTGCTATAACTCACGCCTTATGAGTGGTCCCAGGCCCCCCGGATCATCTAAAATATTTACGGACCATAGAATACGACCTAGGGAATCATAGTCAATGCCCCGCCTTGCCCGTTCCTCATTGTTTTGCGCTTTACGGCCAAAAAACTACAATTCTGCCCGATTCCTATATTTTCGTGTGCTAGCCCACGCCTTCCGAGTGGGCCCGGGCCCCCAGACCCGGATCGCATAAAATATTTTAGGGCCATCAAATACGACCTAAGGAATCAGAAACACCGCCCCGACATGACCTTTCCTCATTTTTTGTGTTTTACGGCCAAATAACTAGAATTCCATCCGATTCCTATATTTTCGTGTGCTATAGCCCACGCCTTCCGAGTGGGCTCGGGCACTCCGGACCCGGATCGCCTAATATTTTTCCGGTCCATCAAATACGACCTAGGGAACCATAGTCACCGCCCCGCCATGACCGTTCCTCTTTGTTTTTGCATTTTACGGCCAAAAAAACTAGAATTCCGCCCGATTCCCATATGTTTGTGTGCTATAGCCCACGCCTTCCGAGTGGGCCAGCCCACCAGAACCGGATCTCCTAAAATTTTTCCGAGCTATCAAATACGACCTAAGGAACCATAGTAACCGCCCCGCCATAACCTTTCCTCATGTTTTGCATTTACGGCAAAAAAGCTAGAATTCCGCATGATTCCTATATTGTCGTGTGATATAGCCCACACCTTCCGAGTGGGCCGGTCCCCCCGGACCCAGAATGCTTAAAATTGTTCTGGTCCATCAAATACGACCTATAGAACCACTATCACCGCCCCGCCATGACCTTTCCTCATTTTCTTTGCATTTTACGACCGAAAAACTAGCATTCCGCCCGATTCCCATATTTTTGTGTGATATAGCCCATGCCTTCCGAGTGGGCCGGTCCCCCCTGACCCGTTTCGCCTAAAAGTTTTTTGAGCCATCCAATACGACCTATGGAACCACATTCACCGCCCCTCTATCACCGTTCCTCGTTCTTTTGTATTTTACGGCCAAAAAACTAGAATTCCGCCCGATTCCTATATATTCGTGTGCTATAGCCCACGCCTTCCGAGTGGGCCCGGGCCCCCGGACCCGGATCGCCTAAAAATTTTTTTGGTCATCAAATACGAACTAAGAAACCATAGTCACCGCCCCGCCATGACCTTTCCATGTTTTTTTGCATTTTATGGCCAAATAACTAGAATTCCGCGTGATTCTTATATTTTCATGTATTATAGCCCACGCCTTCCGAGTGGGCCCGGGCCCCCCGGACCCGGATAGCCTAATATTTTTTGGGGCCATCAAAAACGACCTAAGAAACCATAGTCACTGCCCTGCCATGACCGTTCCTCATTTTATTTGCATTTTACGGCCAAAAAACTAGAATTCCGCCCGATTCCCATTTTATCGTGTGCTATAACCCACGCCTTCCGAGAAGGCCGCCCCCTCGAAACCGGATCGCCTAAAATTTTTCCGTGATATCAAATACAACCTAAGGAACCATAGTCACTGCCCCGCTATGACCTTTCCTCCTGTTTTACGTTTTACGGCAAAAAAATTAGAATTCCGCTCGATTCCTATATTTTCGTGTGATATAGCCCACACCTTCCGAGTGGGCCGGTCCGCCGGACCCGGAATGCCTAAACTTTTTCCGGGCCATCAAATACGACCTATGGAACCACAATTACCGCCCCGCCATGACCTTTCCTCTTTGTTTTGCATATTACGGCCAAAACACTAAAATTTCGCCCGATTCCCATATTTTGCGTGTGATATATCCCATGCCTTCCGAGTGGGCCGGGCCCCCTGACCCGGATCGCCTAAAAGTTTTTCGAGCCATCAAATACGACCTATGGAACCACATTCACCGCCCCACCATCACCATTCCTCATTGTTTTGCGTTTTACGGCCAAAAAACTAGAATTCTGCCCGATTCCCATATATTCGTGTGCTATAGCCCATGCCTTCCGAGTGGGTCTGTGCCTTCCGAGTGGAATGCCTAAAAATTTTCTGGTCCATCAAATATGACCTATGGAACCACAATCACCGCCCTGCCATGACCTTTCCACGTTATTTTGCATTTTACGGCCAAATAACTAGAATTCCGTTCGATTCCTATATTTTCGTGTGCTATAGCCCACGCCTTCCGAGTGGGCCCGGGCCCCCCGGACCCGGATAGCCTAATATTTTTTGGGGCCATCAAAAACAACCTAAGAAACCATAGTCACTGCCCTGCCATGACCGTTCCTCATTTTATTTGCATTTTACGGCCAAAAAACTAGAATTCCGCCCGATTCCCATTTTATCGTGTGCTATAACCCACGCCTTCCGAGAAGGCCGCCCCCTCAAAACCGGATCGCCTAAAATTTTTCTGTGATATCAAATACAACCTAAGGAACCATAGTCACTGCCCCGCTATGACCTTTCCTCGTGTTTTGCATTTTACGGCAAAAAAATTAGAATTCCGCTCGATTCCTATATTTTCGTGTGATATAGCCCACACCTTCCGAGTGGGCCGGTCCGCCGGACCCGGAATGCCTAAACTTTTTCCGGGCCATCAAATACGACCTATGGAACCACAATTACCGCCCCGCCATGACCTTTCCTCTTTGTTTTGCATATTACGGCCAAAACACTAAAATTTCGCCCGATTCCCATATTTTGCGTGTGATATATCCCATGCCTTCCGAGTGGGCCGGGCCCCCTGACCCGGATCGCCTAAAAGTTTTTCGAGCCATAAAATACGACCTATGGAACCACATTCACCGCCCCACCATCACCATTCCTCATTGTTTTGCATTTTACGGCCAAAAAACTAGAATTCTGCCCGATTCCCATATATTCGTGTGCTATAGCCCATGCCTTCCGAGTGGGTCTGTGCCTTCCGAGTGGAATGCCTAAAAATTTTCTGGTCCATCAAATACGAACTAAGAAACCATAGTCACCGCCCCGCCATGACCTTTCCACGTTTTTTTGCATTTTATGGCCAAATAATTAGAATTCCGCGTGATTCTTATATTTTCATGTATTATAGCCCATGCCTTCCGAGTGGGCCCGGGCCCCCCGGACCTGGATAGCCTAATATTTTTTGGGGCCATAAAAAATGACCTAAGAAACCATAGTCACTGCCCTGCCATGACCGTTCCTCATTTTATTTGCATTTTACGGCCAAAAAACTAGAATTCCGCCCGATTCCCATTTTATCATGTGCTATAACCCACGCCTTCCGAGAAGGCCGCCCCCTCGAAACCGGATCGCCTAAAATTTTTTCGTGATATCAAATACAACCTAAGGAACCATAGTCACTGCCCCGCTATGACCTTTCCTCCTGTTTTGCGTTTTACGGCAAAAAAATTAGAATTCCGCTCGATTCCTATATTTTCGTGTGATATAGCCCACACCTTCCGAGTGGGCCGGTCCGCCGGACCCGGAATGCCTAAACTTTTTCCGGGCCATCAAATACGACCTATGGAACCACAATTACCGCCCCGCCATGACCTTTCCTCTTTGTTTTGCATATTACGGCCAAAACACTAAAATTTTGCCCGATTCCCATATTTTGCGTGTGATATATCCCATGCCTTCCGAGTGGGCCGGGCCCCCTGACCCGGATCGCCTAAAAGTTTTTCGAGCCATCAAATACGACCTATGGAACCACATTCACCGCCCCACCATCACCATTCCTCATTGTTTTGCGTTTTACGGCCAAAAAACTAGAATTCTGCCCGATTCCCATATATTCGTGTGCTATAGCCCATGCCTTCCGAGTGGGTCTGTGCCTTCCGAGTGGAATGCCTAAAAATTTTCTGGTCCATCAAATATGACCTATGGAACCACAATCACCGCCCTGCCATGACCTTTCCACGTTATTTTGCATTTTACGGCCAAATAAGTAGAATTCCGTTCGATTCCTATATTTTCGTGTGCTATAGCCCACGCCTTCCGAGTGTGCCCGGGCCCCCGGACCCGCATAGCCTAAATTTTTTTTGGGCCATCAAATACGACCTAAGGTACCATAGTCACCGCCCCGCCATGACCTTTCCTCGTATTTTTGCGTTTTACGGCCATAGAACTACAATTCCGCCCGATTCCCATAGTTTCGTGTGCTATAGCCCATGCCTTCTGAGTGGGAACAATAGTCACCGCCCTGCCATAACCTTTCCTCGTATTTTGCATTTTACGGCAAAAAAACTAGAATTCCGCTTGATTCCTATATTGTTGTGTGATATAGCCCACACCTTCCGAGTGGGCCGGTCCCCCCGGACTCGGAATTCCTCAATTTTTATGGTCCATCAAATACGACCTGTGGAACTACTATCACCACCCCACCATGAACTTTCCATGTTGTTTTGCGTTTTATGGCCAAATAACTAGAATTTCGCCCGATTCCTATATTTTCGTGTGCTATAGCCTACGCCTTCCGAGTGGTCCCGGGCCCCCCGGACGACAAGAATTCAAGAATGTGGAATTTTCCTAAAGGTATTGTAGCCTCTCGAAGATAAGTATAGACGTCTTCGTACTGATCCGCAAGACTCTACTAAACCTGCTCATAACTCGTGAGACCTATGTAACCTAGGCTCTGATACCAAGCTGTCACGACCCAAAAACCTAACCTGTCGTGATGGAGCCTATCGATGGTACTAGGCAAGCCGACCTTCCCAAAATATTTCAGTAATTTAATAGAAGAGGTAAATTAAAACTTTTTCATATCAGAAATTTTCATAAAACCAAAGTTGAACTCAATATAGAATCAAAATGCGGAAACCAGCCCCAAACATCGGGGTGTCACTAAGTCATGAGAATCTAGATAACTAAACTAATAAAACTAGTGTCAATGTCGACAACCTAATCAAAGGTACCACCATACACTAGACATCGAGCTAAAAACCATTTCAGAAACAGGGATGCAAACAGGAAAAACGAGCAGGAAGAAACACAACACGTGATTCACATTATCGTTGGTGTGGTCGATATTCCACAAAGGCCCGTGTTCAAACACACTAAAGTATCAATCACTAGGGAAAACGAACTCGAGATTATGTTCCAGAAGGCACTTTTTTATTCAATGATGAGGAAGCAGAAGGGATCTCACAACTCCACAATGATGCTTTGGTAATCTCTATCCTTATGAATAAAATTCAGGTTAAACGTGTTTTAATTGATCCAGGAAGCTCGGCCAATATGATTCTATCGAGGGTCGTGAAGCAGCTCGGCCTACAAGATCAGATCGTACCTGCAGCTCGGATTCTCAATGGCTTCAACATTGCAAGTGAAACAACTAAAGGTGAAATCGTCCTACCAATAAATGCAGCCGGAACTGTTCAAGAAACACAGTTCCATGTGATCGAAGGAGTTATGAGATATAACGCACTGCTCGGAAGACCCTGGATTCACAACATGAGGGCGGTCCCCTCAACCCTTCACCAAATGCTAAAGTTCCCAACACCGGATGGAGTAAAAACGGTGTATGAGGAACAACACTCTACCAAAGAGATGTTTTGCGGTTGATGAAGTGATACCGATATCGGCGCTTTTGTCAACAAAGGGATCGGAGTCCAAAGGAAAACAGGAAGCTAAATAGCAACCACAGGTACCAGCTTTGACTCAATCGGGGAAGCAGCGAACGGACAAGGATGATGACTACTGGATCCCTCGATCCTTCATAATCCCCGAGGATTCCAACGCAACCAAATAGACAGTCGAGGAGCTGGAGCACGTCATACTGATCAAACATCTACCCGATCGAAAGGTATACCTGGGTACGGGGTTAACCCCCGAGCTTAGGAAAAACTCATTAAATTTCTTATCAATAATATGGATTGTTTTGCTTGGTCCCACCTAGATATGAAAGGGATCCCGCCGAAAATTGCTACACATCAACTGAGCTTGGACCCGAAGTTTTGCCCGGTAAAACAAAAGAGAAGACCCCTGTCCGAGGTAAAATATGTATTCATCAAGGACGAGGTAACCAAACTTCTCAAAATAGGATCCATTTGGGAGGTAAAATATCTCGAATGGTTAGAAAACGTAGTCGTAGTCCCTAAAAAGGGAAATAAACTTAGAATGTGCATAGACTATAAAGATTTAAAAAAGGCATGTCCTAAAGACTCTTT
The DNA here is from genome assembly GCF_000715075.1 of Nicotiana tabacum. Classification (NCBI taxonomy): domain Eukaryota; kingdom Viridiplantae; phylum Streptophyta; class Magnoliopsida; order Solanales; family Solanaceae; genus Nicotiana; species Nicotiana tabacum. Next base: position 153,097,123 of record NC_134096.1, on the reverse strand, counting down.
TCCTCTGTCGAATATCGATCGCATGATCGATGCCACGACCGGCCACGAGATCCATAGTTTTCTCGATGCCTACTCCGGGTATAATCAAATACAAATGAACTCGGAGGATCAGTAAAAGACTTTGTTCATCACTAAGTACGACACCTATTGTTATAATATAATGCCGATTGGACTAAAAAATGATGGTGCCACTTATCAACTCTTAGTAAATCGAATGTTCGAAGAACAAATAGGTAAGTCAATTAAGGTTTGTATTGACGATATGCTTGTTATGTCCCTGCGAGAAGAGGACCATTCGACAAATTTGCAGGAGACCTTCGATATACTAAGGAAATACAACATGAAACTCTATTTCAGGGTAGTTCTAGACCTTAACTTAGGTTGCTAAAAAGGAGAAAACATGGCGATATACAAAAAACAGTTAGGACTTTCAAATAGAAACAAGTATGGGCTCAAGTTACCCTCCGCATTTAGACATCAAATGCACGCCAAACCCGATTAGCATTAACAAGTTTTATTAATTGCAAAATCCTATAGGCAGGATATCTATGTGATATTGACGAACGAGCAGAAAGTCATATACAAAGTCAATTTCTTAATGCGATTATTAGGACCTACAAAATTTGCCTACTAAATTTAGCATGATACAATTAAGCCTACCAGCATGGTATCTGGGTGTTTTCTGCGATAGTAAATAGTGGCAGGTCACAGAAACAAACCTAGAATTATTTGTTTTAATCCTATAGGCATGTTTTCTAATGAAGGTAACAACACAGAAAACGGGCATAAACAACAATTAAACAGATTCAGGCGTGCATTCTATAACTTGATCCAGTTTGAATCCTATAGGCATGATTTCTATAATCTGAGCAGTTTTGAATCATATAGACATGATTTCTAGAATCTGAACAGTTTTTGAATCCTATAGACATGATTTCTATAATCCGAACGAAACAGTATGCAAGCAGGAATTCACACACACATCGGACCATACCATTTCTATAGGCATGATTTGTAACGGAACATAATTGAGTCAAACATTGAGCCTATGGACATGGTTGCTAACACATAATGACTGAACACAATAAGACACTTAGAAGCATGATTTCTAACATCACATCATTAACCCTATAGGCAGGATTTCTACCCCCACTTTATAGCAAGTATAAAATAAGAACCCTTTCCCATTTTTACTAATACCCCAGAATTGTTATTACAAATAATTATTACAGACCAGAATTTAATAAATGAATTACAAGGTAAGTAAAACTATAGGGAGCCTAAAGCAGGCCCAAACACACCTATAAAACTATAGGGAGCCTAAAGCAGGCCCAAACACACCTGGACAGGCCAGGCCTTCAACTCACAGTAGTTCCAAAAGCCCATGTTCATAGATACACAATAACCAGTAGTGAATGATTCACCCATATTTCAAGGATAAGCATACATAAGCCAAATCTCTAGTATGTCAGAGTTCCCAAGGGCTTCAAGAACCCAGGGCAGTGCTCACACTAGGGTGGTTAAGAAGAATAGTTCAGAGGAGGGATTAGGGGATACACTTAAGGACAGAATCACATATAGAGCATGTACAAACAAATAGCAAACATATTTTAACCTAAGCATACTTAATCAAGTTTTTAAGAATTAACAAAGTCTCATGCTAATAAGGTCAGTTCATAAACATGTTCACAGTTATAACAGAGACTTCAGATCAGGCTAAGTCATAGGAAGAAAATACATTGATTGGTAGTAGGTCAGGAACTGATTAAGATGGTTTAATAGAGGTATCATAATATAGTGAGAACAAAACCAAACAGGCCATATTATAACAGGTTCAACAGACAAACCTATAAATCTACTAAGGCACACATCTATACATGGTTAACAAGTCCTTAGGAAAAGGTATGAAAGCATGTTTATAACAAACTTAGTTTTAAAAGATAGTCATCTATATCACAGAGTTAGGCATAATTCGTTAATCAACTTAAACTAAGTTCAAACATGTCTCAACTACAAGTAATAACATTTAGGACAACATGGTCTAATTGCAGTAACACATTGAGCAAGTAATCATAATGAAATGGAAGAGGATTCAATAACTCACTGGTTAAGATGAAACAGGGAAGAAAAGAATCCAACAGTGTAGCAAATATCACCAAACAGAAGCAGAACTTGGAGATTTCTGGCCTTAGCTTTCAGCTAGCCAAGAATCAAAGGACAGAGTAAAATTACTCAAGAGAATAGGAGTATACAACTTTTGTTTATAGTAGTGAAAGGATCTTTCGAACTTAGAACCTTCTCTTTTTCTTTTCAAAGGAGAGTAGGGAGGGGTTTAAATAGTGCTGAGACTAGAGCATAGAAATAGCTAATTAAAATATTAAAAGCAAGTGCTCAAATCAGTGGGATTGAAACCCCTAATTTTAGGTAAAGATATACAAAATCAGTAGGAAATAAGGTAAAGAATCACATAGGCATATAATGAACAGACAAGAGATTATTATAAAAAAGGAATAATGAATCGAACCAGATTTGGTTCAAGTAAAAGGGTCTGAAACCCTACGTTAGGTAAACCACAAAATTGGCAGAAAATAAAGGCGATAATCACATATTAACATAAAAATAAACATAGGTAAGAAATTATTCAAAAGGAAACCTAGAATCGAACCAGATTTGGTTCAAGTCAAAGGGTCTGAAACCCTAAATTAGGTAAGTGAAGGGAATCGATAAAAATAGGTAGATTCACACGTAATAGAATGAATATAGACAGAAAAATTCTAGAAATCAAAGTTTGAACCAGTTTAGGTTCGAATCAAGGAAAAATCTGGAACCCTAACCTTTAGGGTTTAGTGCGAATTAACGAGATATGAGAGAATCGTTACAAAATAACGTGCTTGGACTCAAGGTTGTCCAGATTCAAGAAACAAACATAGATTTGGACTGAATCAAAGCGGGGTACTTGCCATGTTTAGGAAAGTACCTAAGTCACTCTGTAACATAGCACCAAATAAGGAAAAAACACCGAAATGGCAAGGGAATAGGGAAAGAATCCCATTAGGAACGAGATTTGGGGGGATTTGGGTGAGGCAGCGGAATTAGGGTTCATCAGCAGAGGGGAAATAAGGGCGGAGGGTTTAGGAAAATGAGGGTTAGGGTAGAGAGGAGGGAGATATAAGGAAAAATAGGGTGGTTATTTGTGGGTCGTTGATCATCTTTGATCAACGGCCGAGATTTAAACGGACTGGGTTGATCAACGGCCGAGATTTAAACGGACTGGGGTCGGGTTTTAATGAATGGGTAAGGGTAATTGGGTTAGGAGTATTGGGCTTGGGCTGGTTTGGATAGTTTTGAGTAGTCTTCGGTCCGAAATTAATTAAAAAAAAAGGGGCCAGATTTTAAATACCCAAATTTAACCAATAAAATAATTTGTAAAAATAATAAATAAATAATAAAAATATAATTTGTGAATAGAAATGTTTTAAAACAAATATTCAACATTATAAAAATATAAAAAGTTTATTTTTGCATAAATAAAGTAATTATAAGTACATATAGGCTACTATTGCAAAAATATGCAATTTTAGCCTTTAAAATGCAAATATAATTATAACAAATGTACTAAAAATAATTAAAAACTAATATGGGTGTAAAGGATGAGTGTAGATGATAAAATCATCATAAAAATTATTTTTAAAGTAATTAATGGCTATTTATATTATAAAAATGCAGAAATAAATTGATTTAAAGCCTTTAAAAATTATGAAAAATTATTAAAATACTTGTATATGCTTGTAAATCAAATGATGATGCATATGTACTATATATATATATATATATATATATATATATATATATATATATATATATATATATACGAGGGAAAAATTGGGTATCTACAGCTACCCCTCTTTACTCGGAAAGGATGAAAGAGTTGTCGGGTGAATAAATGATGACCAATTTTTACCGAATGGGGTGTTTTGAAAAATATAGGCTGCACCCTAGTCTTTGAGCTGCCTACATATTCCTGGTTATACAGGAAACAGGCCATGTGTAGTTCTGGATCCGACGGTGGAACAAATGATGGAATTGTTGTAATAACAGACTGAATATTCTGGATATGACAGGTTGAGAATGGTTACGGATATTTGAGTGGGCATCAGGTTAGAATAAGTAACAGACGGTGGTCGGTTGCGTTTGAAATAATTGAAGGATATGAACGTTGAATGGAAACTGGAGCGAAGATTGCTCCCGTTATGAGAATGGTTACTTCCCGGATTACCTGCAAACTTATAATACAATGCATGCATACATATTATCGCATAAATTTAAACATGATGCAAATTCCCTTTGGACCATGGAGATTGTCCTTGGACGGTGAGGATGACGTCCTTAGATCATGATGTCCCGGGCCATGAATTGTGCGGTAAAGGATTCGCAGGCTATGAAATGATGTTCTCGGGCTATGAAGATGGTGCCTCTGAACCATGATGCCTTTGAATAATTATGTGCAAGATTAAGAGATCCTCAGGCCATGGCATGGTGTCTCCCGACTATGAGGATGATACCTTCGGACTATGACGCCTTCAGACAAATTGGCTAAGTATCAGCCCATGAGATGCAAAGATATGATGCTTGAGATAAAACAAGACAGAGCTTAGTCATGTGTAGAGTCATGAGCAGAGCTTAGTCCTGAGAGAAGAGAATAATGCAAGGTTTGGAGCAGAGCAACATTTGTTGTTATGCAAGGAGAGACAATGCTTAGTCTCATGCAATGAGAAGGCAATGCTTAGCCTTGTGCAGTTGAGGAGGCATGGCTTAGCCTTATGCAAGATGGAGACAGTGCTTGGTCTCATGCAAGGGGAAGGCAATTCTTAGCCTTATGCAGTTGAGGAGGCAGGGCTTAGCCTCATGCAAGATTTGAGACAATGCTTAGTCTCATGCAAATGGAAGTCAATGCTTAGCCTTATGCAGTTGAGGAGGCAGGGCTTAGCTTCATGCAGGATGGAGACAATGCTTAGTTTCATGCAAATGAAAGGTAATGCTCAGTCTTATGTAGTTGAGGAGGCATGGCTTAGCCTCATGCAGGATGGAGACAATGCTTAATCTCATGCAAATAGAAGGCAATGCTTAGCCTTATGCAGTTGAGGAGGCATGGCTTAGCCTCATGCAAGGTTTGAGACAATGCTTAGTCTCATGAAATGGGAAGGCAGAGCTTAGCCTTATGCAATTGAGGAGGCAGGGCTTAGCCTCATGTAAGATTTGAGACAATGCTTGGTCTCATGCCAGGGGAAGGCAGATCTTAGCCTTATGAAATTGAGGAGGCATGGTTTAGCCTCATGCAAGATTTGAGATAATGCTTAGTCTCATGCAAGGAAAGGCAGAGCTTAGCCTTATGCAGCTAAGGAGGCAGTGCTTAGCCTCATGCAAGATTTGAGACAAAGCTTAGTATCATGCAATGGGAAGGTAGATCTTAGCCTTATGAAATTGAGGAGGCAGGGCTTAGCCTCATGCAAGATTTGAGACAATGCTTAGTCTCATGCAATGGGAAGGCAGCTCTTAGCCTTATGCAATTGAGGAGGCAGGGCTTAGCCTCATGCAAGATTTGAGACAATGCTTAGTCTCATGCAATGGGAAGGCAGAGCTTAGCCTTATGCAATTGAGGAGGCAGGGCTTAGCCTCATGCAAGATTTGAGACAATGCTTAGTCTCATGCAATGGGAAGGCAGAGCTTAGCCTTATGCAATTGAGGAGGCAGGGCTTAGCCTCATGCCAGATTTGGGACAATGCTTTGTCTCATGCAATGGAAAGGCAGAACTTTGCCTTATGCAATTGAGGAGGCAGGGCTTAGCCTCATGCAAGATTTGAGACAATGCTTAGTCTCATGCAATGGGAAGGAAGAGCTTAGCCTTATGCAATTTAGGAGGCAGGGCTTAGCCTCATGCAAGATTTGAGACAATGCTTAGTCTCATGCAGTGAATAAATAATAAGTGATAGCGGAGTATTTCTTAGCTGTGGATGAGTTTGGTAGCTTTGTTGTTGTGAAGATAGTGATTCTAAGGTGCGCACGTACTGACGACTATCTCTTGTTCCCGCATTCAAAGAAAAATCGTGAGTTTTGTGAGGGAGGTTGGTTCGTGCCTTTGTCTGCTCCGCTCTGCGTTGTAATCCTGTTCGAGTTACCATGGGTAGAATCTAGCTAAAAATATAGTTTTTGAAAAATATGCATGCATAGTTATTCAAAACACAGTAATGTGCAATTTAAAAATTGATTAGATGAACCGTTAACTGTGACACTATCAGAGACATTGCGACCTTCAAGCCATAGAATTTTGAGGGTCCTCCTCAAAATTCTGCCCCAGTTATCTAGATGAATTTCTGGCTATTCTGCATACGGTGCCGTTGGCTGAGCTTGCCCCAGAATTTTGAGGGTCCTTCTCAAAATTCTGCCCCAGTTTCTGATTATGGGGAAAATGAAAATTTTATTGAATTGTGACTGAACCCACAGGGCTGCCTACGTATCCCCTCTTAAATGGGAATCAGGTCAAGCGTAGTTTAGTTACATCATAAGACGAAATGCAAACAGTTTAAACAAAGTATCTTTTGACTGCATCTGAGTTGATAGGCTTTGGCCAAATTTCTCCATCCATTTTTGCGAGTATGAGTGCTCCTCCTGTTAGTACCATGTGAACTATATAAGGCCCTTGCGAGTTAGGTGAGAATTTTCCTTTGGCTTCATCCTAATGTGGAAAGATCAGTTTCAGCGGCAGCTGCCCCAGTGCGAACTATCTAGGTTTGATCCTTTTGTTGAAAGCTCTAGACATTCTGTTCTGATACAGATGACCATGACACACTGCATTCATTCTTTTCCCATCTATGAGGGCTAATTGCTCATAGCGGCTCCTTATCCATTCTGCGTCACTGAGTTCAGCTTCTTGTATAATTCTTAAAGAAAGAATTTCTACCTCGGCGGGGATGACGGCTTTAGTAGCGTAGACAAATAGGTAAGGAGTTTCCCCGGTTGACGTTCGGACTATGGTCTGGTACCCCAATAAGGCAAATGGTAACCTCTCGTGCCATTGCTTGTGGTTGTCTACCATCTTCCTCAGTATTTTCTTGATATTCTTGTTTGCGGCCTCCACGACTCAATTCATTTGGGGCCGGTATGCTGTGGAGTTTCTGTGCTTGATTTTGAAGGTCTCGCACATGGCTTTCATTAGATCACTGTTGAGATTGCCGGCATTGTCAGTGATGATGGATTCTGGAACCCCAAATCGGCAAACAATACGATCTCTGATAAAATCAGCGACGACTTTATTGGTTACAGCTTTGTAGGATGCAGCTTCGACCCACTTTGTGAAGTAGTCTATGGCCACTAAAATGAACCAGTGCCCGTTTGAAGCAGCGGGCTCAATTGGTCCAATGACGTCCATTCCCCAAGCGGCAAAAGGCCAAGGTGCACTCGTTGCATTGAGTTCATTTGGCGGCACCCATATCATATCTGCGTGTATTTGTCACTGATGACATTTCTGGACATACCTGATGTAGTCTGTTTCCATAGTCATCCAAAAATAACCTGCCCTCAATATCTTCTTGGCTAAAGCGAAACCATTCATGTGTGGTCCGCAAATTCTAGAGTGTATCTCTTCGAGAAGTTTGGAAGCTTCCTTGGCGTCAACACACCATAATAATCCTAAGTCTGGAGTCCTTCTGTATAATCCCTCCACTTTGCAAGAAATGGTTGGACAATCTTCGGAGCGTGCATTTTTTAGTATGATTTGCATGCTCTGGGTACTCTCATTTTGCCAAGTACTCCTTGATATCATGGAACCATGGATTCCCGTATGCTTCTTCTTCAACATGAGCGTAGTAAGCCGACTAATTATGAATCCTTACCAGAATAGGGTAGATGAAATTCTTGTCCGGATGCTGTTCATGGAGGACAAAGTGGCCAATGCGTATGCGAACGCATTTTGGATTCTCGAGACATGTCTAAACTCTATCTTCGTGAACTTTTTCATCATATCTTGCACATGATATAGATATGGTAATATCTTGGTATTCTTTGTAGCCCATTCTCCCTGCACCTGATGTACCAGCAGGTCTGAATCGCCAATTACTAGTAATTCCTGGATATTCATGTCAACGGCCAAATTGAGCCCCAATATGCAAGCCTCATATTCTGCCATATTATTGGTGCACAAAAATCTAAGTTTCGCGGATATCGGATAATGTTGACCTGTTTCTGACACCAAGACAACTCCAATACCCACTCCTTTAAAGTTTGCGGCTCTATTAAAAAACATTCTCCACCCGTTGTAGGCTTCGACGATATCTTCTCCTACGAATGATACTTCTTCATCAGGAAAATATGTTTTTAGTGGTTCGTATTCTCCTCCTACAGGATTTTACGCAAGATGTGTCATGGGCGGCTTTCCAGCCATGCCCCATGATCCCTTGGACGTGCCCCGTGGCGTCCTGGCCAGCCTCCCAACGCCCGTCGCCACGGTCGGCCCCGTGGTCTCGGCAGCTCCAAGTGACAAGCGCGCATGTGCCTCTGTCGCCCCACCGATAGCCATCGCCAGTGCCCAGCCACAGGCAAAAGCCAACAGCGCCGCGCGCGCAGACAATGCCGCGCGCGCAGACCCTGATGCTAAAGACAAAGTTGCTGCCAACGGACTTGCTGCTGCTTTGTAGAAGACTAAGTCCTTTTCATTGTAAATATAGAGTAGTTTTGCTGCATTTTCTTTAAGTGTGATTTTCCAGCTTTCATAGGTCTAGTCATGTAACTTTGGTTTATTTTTTTAAGCATTATTAAGGGGGACCAAGCAATCAAAACTTTCAAGCAAGCAAACAATTCTCTGTACTGGTGTCTCTCCCCCCGACACCGTCTTGTTTTCTGTAATAGCTTTCATTCAATGCAATCAAGCTTTCTTTCATTCTCAATTCTCTTTTCTGCTCTCTTTCAATTGCTCATGACATTGGTTTTCCCGTACGGCACTGACAATCTAGTCTAGCGTACGGAGGGGACCTCAGTTGGCGGACAGCAACCGTACTGACATCGGTTGCCTAGCCTTACGTCGCCCTTCCAAGGAACTTCAGGAAGGCGCCGCGTAACAGTTGGTATCAGAGCCTAGGCTCGACATCGGACGAGGGATTACATTGCAATTACCACCATTTCTGACCATGGTGAATTATGGGGATCGCATCGCGACCCTTGAGGGAACGGTTGACGCATTACGGCCCATCGTGGAAATGGTGCCCGATCTAAAGACCAGCCTAGTGCAAAGGTTGGACGACCTGGACCGCAGACTCATCCAGGCCGAAGTTGACATAGAAAACATCAGCCGCGACTCTGAAGGAGACCGGCAAACAGCAGCCACAGAGGCAGCTGAAATTTTTGGTAAATTTGAGGTCCTCCAGCAGGAGCGTGCCGAGGATTTAGCCAACAGGGAACAAGAGGCAGACAGGGTGACTGCCATGCAACAAACCATAGACAACTTGACAGGCCAGCTCAATGTTGTCAATGCTGCTTTACAAGGCCTACTTCGAGGAGGCGGAAACCAATTTGGGGGTGGTGTGAACCTCGCCCCCATGGCACAAAAGCTGAAAATTCCTGAGCCAAAGCCATACAGTGGAGCTCGGAATGCCAAAGAAGTGGAAAATTTCATTTTCGACATCGAGCAATACTTCGATGCCGTGGGAAGCCTGGAAGAAGCTAAGAAGGTAGCAACTGCTGCCATGTATCTTCAGGGTGATGCCAAACTCTGGTGGCGGGTGAAGTACGAAGCCATCAAGGCAGGTGAAGATGCCCTCGACACATGGGCGGAACTGAAGGCAGCCATACGCCTACAGTTCTTCCCCGAAAATGTTGAGTACAATGCCAGGAGAAAGTTGCGGGAGCTCCGCCAGACCAAATCAGTGCGAGATTACGTGCGGGAATTCTCCGCGCTCATGCTGAACATCCGTGACATGGGGGACAAAGACAAACTCTTCACCTTCCTGGAAGGGTTGAAACCTTATGCCCGGATGGAGTTGCAGAGACAAAGGGTAGACACGTTGCCTAAGGCAATCCAAGCAGCAGAGTGCCTTGGGGATTACCAAGTGGAAGCCCGGAAGGATAGGCCTCAACAGCCTGTCCGAGGAGGATACAAAGGGGGCCAACCAAACACTAGTGGCCCTAGCAGAAGTGGAGGAGACCGGAGTGCACCCAAATCCAAGGCTCCCTCTTCCGGCAGTACTAGTGCTGCATCTAACAACAATGATCGGGGGAGGAAGCCCCCCTCAGGATGTCGCCATTGCGGCGGACCACATTGGAATAATGAATGTCCACATGCACAGATGAACGCCCATCAAGCTTTTGAGGATGGGACGGATGATGACGCCGATGATGCGGACCAGACCGAGCCAGTAGGTGCATTCAATGCAATTGTTGGCTCCATTTCTGAGCCCTTAGCGGGAACCAGTGCCGGTATCCGCAAGAAGAAGGACCCCTGTCCAATTGCCAGGAAAGGAAATAAGAAGGCGAATTTGAGGACTCCTCCTCATCAAGAGAGGACCCTAATGTTCGTTGACATGAAGGTAAATGGCAAGCCCATTCGGGCAATGATAGACACGGGTGCCACCCACAACTACTTAGCCTCGACTCAGGTGGAGCGTCTTGGACTAGTTGTAGGAAAGGGCAAAGGTCGTGTGAAGGCTATCAACTCACCACCTCAACCAGTGGGTGGAATAGCCAAAGAAGTACCAGTGAAGCTTGGCCCTTATGAAGGAAAGTTCAACCTGCGCGTAGTGATCATAGATGACTTTGAGTTAATCAGTGGGGTTGGAATTCCTGAGACAGACCAATACCATGCCCGCACCGTATGCAGACATGCTACTGATGATGGGGGCAAATGGGGCCAAGCCCTGCATTATTCCGTGCATTCCCATGAAGATGGCAGCCGAGAACATCTCGGCCTTGCAGTTGAAGAAGGGGGTAAAAAGACATGAACCCACGTTCCTGGCTACCCTCTGCATGGAAGATATAGAACGCTCCTCGGGTCCCATTCCTGCACCCGTGAAGGAGTTACTTCTGGAATTTGAAGACATCATGCCACAAGACATGCCAAAGCGTCTTCCGCCTAGGCGAACTGTGGACCATGAGATTGAGTTGGTGCCGGGTGCGAAGCCACCTGCCCGGGCGCCATACAGAATGTCACAACCCGAACTCGCCGAGCTTCGGAGACAATTGACGGAAATGCTAGACACAGGGATCATTGTGCCCTCTAAGTCCCCATACGGGTCCCCTGTGCTATTCCAAAAGAAACATGATGGTAGTTTACGACTCTGCGTGGATTACCGGGCTCTAAACAAAATCACCGTGAAAAACAAGTACCCTATTCCGCTAATGGCAGACTTGTTTGATAGACTGGGTGGTGCGACGGTATTCACCAAAATAGACCTGAGGACAGGTTATTGGCAAGTTCGGATTGCCGATGGTGATGAGCACAAGACGACCTGTGTGACAAGATATGGGTCGTACGACTTCCTGGTTATGCCCTTTGGCTTGACTAACGCGCCAGCCACATTTTGCACCTTGATGAACCAAGTCTTCCGAGAATACATTGATGAATTCGTCGTGGTTTATTTGGATGACATTGTGGTATATAGCCAGACACTAGAAGAACACCTGGAGCATTTGCGGAAGGTCCTAGCCCGATTGCGGGAGCACGAATTATATGCGAAGCTATCCAAGTGCTCCTTTGCTCAGAAACAAATTGACTTCCTCGGACATGTCATCGAGGAAGGGAGGATCAAGATGGACCAGCAGAAGATTCAGGCCATTACAGAATGGCCGCCTCCTAAGGATATACATGCCTTGAGGTCGTTCCTTGGCCTATGCAACTTCTATCGGCGGTTTGTGAAAAGTTACTCCCTCATTGCAGTGCCGCTGACAGAACTTCTCAAGAAGGCCACCCCGTGGGATTGGGGCCCCAAGCGGGCAGAGGCCTTCGACGCATTGAAGATGGCTATGTCTAGTAGCCCAGTCTTGGCCCTCCCTGACTTGGCCAAGCCATTCGAAGTGCAAACGGATGCCTCCGACTATGCACTTGGTGGAGTATTGCTACAAGAAGGGCATCCCGTAGCGTACGAGAGCCGAAAACTGAAGGATGCAGAGCGGCGCTATGCCGCCCATGAGAAAGAATTATTGGTTGTCGTTCATTGCTTACGCCTTTGGAGGCATTATCTACTGGGAGCCCCATTCGTGGTCAAGACAGACAACACAGCCGTTAGCCATTTCATGACCCAGCCAAAGCTGAATGGACGACAGGCTAGGTGGCAGGAACTCCTAGCGGAATTTCACTTCAACCTGGAGTACCGAAGTGGAAAGACCAATCATGTTGCTGATGCACTCAGTCGGAGAGCTGATCTAGCATCGATGTGTGTACTCGCCGCCCTAAAGGGAAGCGAAGTAACCACCACCATAAAAGACCAGATACAGGATCTACTCATCAAGGATCCTGCTGCACAGTATTTGGTTGATTTGGTAGGACAGGGCAAGACTCGCCAGTTCTACACCGAAGATGGGTTCCTGAAGGTGAAAGGGAACCGACTTTATGTTCCTAAAGGAGGAGATCTGCGACGGACTCTTCTTGCAGAATGCCACGATACTTTGTGGGCCGGTCATCCCGGCGAGGAACGCACCATGGCATTGCTTCGCCGTGCATATTATTGGCCTCAAATGGTCGATGACGTCGCTCAGTATGTGAAGACTTGTCTAGTATGCCAGAAAGATAAGTCAGACCGCTTGACGCAGGCAGGGCTCTTGGAACCACTAGCTGTACCAAAAAGACCTTGGGAAAGCGTTTCCCTGGACTTCATCACCGGATTGCCCAAGGTCGGAGATCTCACAACTATCTTGGTTGTGGTGGATCGGTTTTCCAAGTATGCTACCTTTATAGCAGCCCCACAATATATATCAGCAGAAGATACAGCTCGACTATTCTTCTCTCATGTCGTCAAGTATTGGGGCTTACCTAAAGACATTGTTAGTGATCGCGACTCACGCTTCACTAGCAATTTTTGGACCCAACTCTTTAAGTGCCTCGGGTCAAAATTGAGTCATAGCTCAAGTTTTCATCCGCAATCTGATGGCCAGACGGAGCGATTCAATGGCATGCTAGAGGAATATCTCCGGCACTTTGTGACCGGATCGCAGAAGAATTGGGTGAAGCTTCTGGATGCTGCTCAACTGTGTTTCAATTCACAAAAGAGCTCAAGTACCAACAAAAGCGCTTTTGAAATTGTTACCGGACAGCAACCGCTACTCCCACACACAGTGAACGCACCAAACATGTCAAAATCTCCTCGGGCTGCTAGCTTCTCAAAAGAATGGAAGCAAAATTTGGAGATAGTGCGGAGCTATCTTGTCAAAGCCCAAAAGCGGATGAAGAGGCATGCTGATCAGAATCGCCGCTTTGTGGAATACCAGGTGGGAGACAAAGTGATGGTCAAAATCCCAAAGCGGTACTTGTTTGCAGGGGTCCATGACCCTCGCCTATTGCAAAAATATATTGGACCCTTGTCCATTGAAAGGCGCATTGGGAAAGTTGCATACCGGGTGGATACCCCAGCTTGGTGGAAAATCCATCCTGTTTTCCATGTCAGTCTCCTGAAACCTTTTCGGGAAGATATGGAGGATCCTTCACGAAGCCAACTCACAATACCAAGTATTCGAGGCCCCAATTCAACCGGGAAAAGGCGTGCTGAAGCTATTCTTGATGATCGAGTGATTCACGCCTCAAGAAAAGATCACCAGGAGTTCTTGGTGAAATGGCAGGGATGTGATGCAGAGGAGAATACTTGGGAGAGGGAACAAACCTCAAAGCCTACAAGAGCCTGATTGATGATTACCTTGCAAGGAAGGCGCCGAGGACGTCGCCAACTCAGGTGGGGGAGAATGTCATGGGCGGCTTTCCAGCCATGCCCCATGATCCCTTGGACGCGCCCCGTGGCGTCCTGGCCAGCCTCCCAACGCCCGTCGCCACGGTCGGCCCCGTGGTCTCGGCAGCTCCAAGTGACAAGCGCGCATGTGCCTCTGTCGCCCCACCGATAGCCATCGCCAGCGCCCAGCCACAGGCAAAAGCCAACAGCGCCGCGCGCGCAGACAATGCCGCGCGCGCAGACCCTGATGCTAAAGACAAAGTTGCTGCCAACGGACTTGCTGCTGCTTTGTAGAAGACTAAGTCCTTTTCATTGTAAATATAGAGTAGTTTTGCTGCATTTTCTTTAAGTGTGATTTTCCAGCTTTCATAGGTCTAGTCATGTAACTTTGGTTTATTTTTTTTAAGCATTATTAAGGGGGACCAAGCAATCAAAACTTTCAAGCAAGCAAACAATTCTCTGTACTGGTGTCTCTCCCCCCCGACACCGTCTTGTTTTCTGTAATAGCTTTCATTCAATGCAATCAAGCTTTCTTTCATTCTCAATTCTCTTTTCTGCTCTCTTTCAATTGCTCATGACATTGGTTTTCCCGTACGGCACTGACAATCTAGTCTAGCGTACGGAGGGGACCTCAGTTGGCGGACAGCAACCGTACTGACATCGGTTGCCTAGCCTTACGTCGCCCTTCCAAGGAACTTCAGGAAGGCGCCGCGTAACAGTTGGTATCAGAGCCTAGGCTCGACATCGGACGAGGGATCACATTGCAATTACCACCATTTCTGACCATGGTGAATTATCTGTAGGCATGGGTTTCTGGAAGATGTACTTCAGAGGGTCCATCCTTGATATGACATATGTGGTATAGGCACAGAAGAAGTGCCTCAGTTTATGGGCTATCCAGGTCAAAGCACAGCAGGCGCATTCCAGCAAAGAATACTATGCTTCGTAGGGTGTGAACTTCTTACTCAAATAGTATATGGCCTGTTATTTCCTTCCCATATCGTCGTGTTGTCCCAAGACACAACCGAAAGCCCCATCTAATATGGAGAGATAGAGTAGCAGTGGTCTACCAGGTTCTGGCGAGACCAGGACTGGCGGTGTGGACAAATATTCTTTGATTATGTCAAAAGTTTTTTGGCAGTCTTCAGGCCAATTGGTTGCGGCATCCTTCTTTAACATTTTGAAAATCGGCTCATAGATCACAGTTGATTGTTCTATGAAGCGGATGATGTAATTAAGACGTCCCAAGAAGCTCATCACGTCTTTCTTGTTCTTTAGAGGCGGCAAATCCTGGATAGTCTTGACCTTTGATGGGTCTAGCTCAATTCCTCGGCGGTTGACGATGAACCCTAATAACTTTCCTGCTGGGACCCCAAAGGCACATTTTGCGAGATTCAATTTCAAATTATACCTCCGAAGCCGATCAAAAAATTTCCTCAAGTCTGTTATGTGATCTGTACTCTTCTTGGATTTGATGATGTGTATCATGTCGTGGAAAATAGTTGTCATGGCCCTCATATAAGTGGCCCTAACATTCTTCAGACCGAACGACATCATTTTAAAGTATTACACCCCCCATGGTGCGATAAAAGCCATCTTTTCGGCATCCTCTTCATCCATCCAGATCTGATGATATCCCGCGAAGCAATCCACAAAGGATTGGAGTTCATGCTTGGCACAATTGTTGATCAGTATGTGTATGTTGGGTAACGGGAAATCATCTTTGGAACCTGCTCTGTTTAGGTCCCGATAATTGATGCATACTCTGACTATCCCATCCTTCTTTGGAACTGGCACGATGTTAGCCAACCAAGTTGGATATTCAACCACTCCGAGAACCTTAGATTTGATCTGTTTGGTGACTTCTTCTTTGATTTTCAAACTCATATCTGGCTTGAACTTTCTAAGCTTCTGCTTTACTGGCGGACACATTGGGTTGGTAGGTAGTTTATGAGCCACTATGGACGTGCTCAAACCGGTCATATCATCATAGGACCATGCAAGGATATCCTCATATTCCCTTAGGAAACGAGTGTATTCTTCTTTCTCTGATGGTGACAGGTGAATACTTACACGTATTTCCTTGACTGTTTCGGAGTCTCTTAGATTAACTATTTCAGTCTCATCCAAATAGGACTTAGGCTTGTTTTCAAAGTTTTACACTTCTCTGACAATTTCCTCGGGCATTATATCCCCTTCCAGATCCTCTGAATCATTATCCTTATGTTGCGTTGTCTCATTACATGTTACACTCGTAAGTTCATCAGTGTAGGTAATAATAATGCTGTAGAAAAAAAATGTAAAGAATAATAAAAAACATCAATGCATTTAGATAAATCTTGAAAATGTCAAATAGGTGCGGCTCGATGACCCGAGCAATTATTTCAAAACAAAACATGCTTAAAACAAAATGCTAAAAACGTCTTAAATGCTCATAAAAATTGATTTTAAAAATAAATGATGCTAATTGCCAGGCTACCCAGGAACTCGATGGGCCCTTGATGGTGTAGCAGTCTAGTTTTTGAGAACAACTTCCTTCTCCAAGGTCTGAATAATGAGGCCTTCCTTCTCTTCCTCCTCAACTAACGCACTGCAATCCATGTCTCCATCATCCAGAAACAGATTCCTTATACCGACTAAAACTTCATTTTCTTCGGACTTCCATATCATGTCAGCTTGGTGAAATGGCTGGCTCAAATGTGGTACTGGTTGCTCTAAATGGTAATAAGGACCACGCTATGGTGGCGACCAATTCTGATACTCGTGCCGGGTGTATACATACCTAAGCCCAAAAGTTGTGCCGTGACGCTTTAGCTGTATTGGTTTGGTGATCCCCTAGAGATTCTTTCTGAGACCTTTGCCAGGCTCATACCCTGTCCATGCCAATATGCCTTCTATCTTACTGCTCCACCATTTGTCCTTTTCAATTGCGTTAACGCGCTCGATGCGATGGTATGTTTCTCCACCAAACTTCCTTCTATTCTCGATGACCGGAACATTTGGACTGGTGTAAATGGGATTACGTCCGTCCCCATGGATGATCACTTCCTGATGGTTCCACTCTAACTTCACGACTTGATGTAGAGTAGAAGCTACGACCCCAGCGACATGTATCCAAAGTCATCCCAACAATAGGTTGTAGGTAGCAGATATGTCCAACACTTGAAACTCAACATCAAACTAGGTTGGGCCCATCTGTAGGCTGAGGTTGAGACCTATAAAATGCTTTCACATTCATACTTCCTGCTCGTATCTCGTGCAGGCTTTTACCCAATCTTTTCAGAGTAGTTAGTGGACATATGTTAAGACTCGAACCCCCATCTATCAGGACTCTGGCAATGAACTTATCCTCAAATTGCATTGTGATATGCAATGCTTGTTGTGACTTAGTCCTTCTGGTGGTAGCTCGTCTTCATGAAAAGTGATCTTGTGGCTTTCCAACACTTGTCCTACCATATTGGCCATCTCTCCACTGGTAATGTTATTGGGTACACAAGCCTCATTCAACACTTTCATCAACGCGTTCCTGTGTGCCTCATAATTCTGTAGTAGTGATAGAATGGATATCTGAGCATGGGTTTTGTTCAAATGATCAACCACAAAATAATCCCTTGCTTGCACCTTTCTCCAAAGATCATCCGGGCCGGTTTCAATGATGGGCTGCTTGGAAGCATCTTCTTTACTTGTTCCCCCCAAATGCTCGGGCGTGTAAACCCTACCAGTTCTGGTCATACCTTGTGGTGCACCAGTTTCTTCCATTTTTCCCTTTCCTTTCTTTTTGCTTCTGTGATATAATCCCATGGTATAACATTAGACTTATAAGACGGTGTAGGTGCTACCATCACGGTGAAGGGTGTTGTTACTTCAACCTCAAACGGAGTTGGTGCAGCTACCTCAACTTCATATGTGACTGGAGATGTTTCAGGATTATCCCCTTCTCGAATGAGTCCAATTGACCCCTCTGAGTCCCATTCTTCATCGGTGTCTATCATGTTTACCCCTCCGCCCCTGTGATCTGGGAGAGGATTGTTACAGACATTGGGTGCAGCCTCCTTTGCCTGTATGACTTTGGTGTCAATTAATGTCTGAATCTTATCCTTCAAAGTACGACACTTATCAGTAGTATGACCATTAATGCCTAAGTGACAAGCACATGTCTTATTTGGATTGACCCATTGGGAGGAATTTTCCATGTCAACAGTAGGAATGGGAGTGATATAACCGGCAACCTTCAGTCTCTCGTACAATTGGTCTACAGGTTCAGCAATTAGGGTGTTCAGCTAGGTGGTCTGCGGTCGAAATTTGGTCTAGGTTTTTGGTAGTTTTGGCGGGCTGGTGGTGAGTGGTAGTATGCGGGTTGGGTGTTATAGGTATGGTAAGTGGTGGCAGGTTGTTGGTATCTGGGAGGTGAAGGCTGATATGTGGGTGGAGGTGTTTGGTATGTGATAGGAGACTTCTGACCTTGGGCTACCATTACTGCACCTACTTCTTTCTTCTTGGAGATACCTCCTAACTACAGGGCCTTATTTGTGGCTTGGAGTGCTTCAAAATTTATCACCATTCCGCTTTTGATCCCTTCTTCTATTCTCTCTCCCAACTTGATGATATCAGAAAATTTATGGTTTTCAATAACCATTAATCTTTCGTAGTATTGCGGATCTTGAGCTCTGACGAAGAACTTATTCATCTGTTCTTCTTCCAGCGCTTGCCTTACTATTGCGGTTTCAGACCTCCACCGAGTAGCATACTCACAGAAATTTTTTGTTAGCTTCTTCTTGAGATTTTGAATATAGAAAACGTCTAGTGCGTTTTCTGTGTTAAACCTGAACCGATCCATGAAATCTGATGCCATGCCTACCCAATTATCCCATTTCCTTGGGTTCTGACTGATGTACCAAGACAGGGCATCTCCAGTGAGGCTTCTCATGAACAACTTCATGCGGATTCTTTCATCCCTGCCAACTCCTACAAGCTTGTCACAATATGTTCTCAAATACACCTTCGGATCACCTGTTCCATCAAACATCTCGAACTTGGGAGGTTTGTAACCCTCCGGCAGTTCTACGACTGGCTGAATACACAAATCTTCATAGTTCAAACCCTCAATGCCTTTACCCCCTTCAACACCCTGGACTCGGCTTGTGAGCTTCTTAAGTTCCTCTGCCATATTCTTGATGAGTAGGTCCTTCTTGGCGGATTCTGGTGTCTATGGGATTTGTTGAGTGGGGTGAGGTAGAGTTTCTACGTATATGGGGTTACTTTGGTGGATACCGGGGATTTGGGTGTAGGGATGATCATTGGCTGAGTTGTGTGGATCGGGGGTAGGTTGCGGTGTATTTTGAGGAGTATGGTAGGTAGTAGTTTGTGGATACTAAGTCGGAAGATGTTGGTGTTGAGGAGGAGTTGGCACTGGTGGAGGGTTAGGATTTTGAGGAGGTGTGGCATATTGATGAGGTGCGAGAGGGTTTTGTGGATGTTGGTTTGGTGTATTTTGAGGAGGTGCTGGGTTTTGGGCGTTCGGTTGGTTAATATCCAGGATATTTAAGGTGAGGGAGATGTTTGCCATGTTGCGGACCTACTCAAGTTCCCCTTGCAATTCCAGTATTTTCTGCTCCAACCATAAAACCAAATCATTCTGTGCCGGAGTACTCCGACCATCTGAAGTTTCAACATTTTCTGCATGCGCATCATTATCTTTTCTGATACCACTCATGTCATCCATCTTAGCCTTTCCCTTACTTTTAGGATCACTTGAAGGAGGAGGAGGTGGAGGGCCTCTAGATCTGGTATGATACACTGATGATGCCAGTATGCAAGAACCAACCTTAGGGGATGGGAATAATCAAAACAAAGAAAAGCAAAAAGGTAAACAAGTCAGTAGGGGATTTTGGAAGGATATTTGCAGTATCTAAACATGTATTGCGGAATTATAAATTCACGTCCTAATTTTGGGGACCTCATTGTGCCTGAGGTAGGCCTAGCGACACATAGATTTGGAGAAAATTGATACCGATAACTGCCTCATTTCATTAATGTAATAAATAGATCAAACCTCTAAAATGACAATAATTAAAAGAGTTGCTAGTGGCATTTACCTTATTACAATAAATTTCTAAAACAACTCTAGAAAAGCAAATAAACAACAATTCTATTCTATTTGGTCCCAGAGGGATCCTCTCCATGCTTGGCCTTCTTGGACCCATCGATCAGATTCCCCAGGTCGCGCATGTCCAATAGCAGTTATGCCCTTTGTAGGTGTCCTCCTTCGTTGCCCTCTACATTCTGACAATCCACAATCCTTTTCCTCATCTTCCCTTCAAGTTCCATCAGACCGTGCTCTAAATACTCCAACCTCTCTGTTAATTTTGCAGCAACTTCCCTCCATTCATTGATTGATTCCATGTCTATCTTGTGTTGTTCCAAATGTCTGGCTTCAGACTCAAGTATTCTCTTGCGCAACCTCTTGTATTTTACTTGTGCTTCAGCAGCATCGTCTATGACCTTGTTTCCTCATTCGATCCTTGGCTTGACTTCTCCTGCTATGCCATTATCCAACCATGATGGGTAGAAATACACATGACCGGCGTGGTACCGATCTAGTTCGATGGTATCCTTTTTCACAATAATCTAAAGATGCCACATGTGTTAGGCGTCACACTTGAATGGAATGGCACCACCCTGAAAGTCTTCTTTGTAGTGAACCATCTAAGAAACTCGCGGTATGACTTATTTTCTCCCAGCCTGTCTTATGACCCTAATAGGAGCATAAGGATATATACCCCTCAACCCGATCAACACTAAGTGAGGAAAAACCCTGGACCTGATGATGAAATCGCTAGTAGGGAACCACTCGAACATATAATGGACCTTGTCATCACTCAAATTGA
The DNA here is from genome assembly GCF_000715075.1 of Nicotiana tabacum. Lineage (NCBI taxonomy): Eukaryota > Viridiplantae > Streptophyta > Magnoliopsida > Solanales > Solanaceae > Nicotiana > Nicotiana tabacum. Next base: position 153,076,317 of record NC_134096.1, on the reverse strand, counting down.
TAAAGAAGTGTACCCAATCCACGACGTTTTCCGGTTTTGCAAACCTGTCTGGGATGAAAGTCATTATTTTTTGATGGTGAAAGGCTATGTGGTCATTCCATGGTCGCAGCGGAAATTCATGACGGTACTGTCCTCTTTGAAGATGCTCCAACAACCATATTTGTAGTAACAAATTACAACCCTCAAAATGTCTGAATCCTTTCTTACAACGGTCCAAAGCTCGGTATATCTCTGCCATGATCATTGGGACAATAGTGTAAGTATGTCCCTCAATCCCTTCCATTAAGGTCTTGGTAACCATAGCCAAACGAGTGTGAATCCTGTCTCCTTGAATTGGAAATACTATCATACCTAGAAAACATACGATGAACACAAAAACCCGACTATGAGTCCAGCACAAGGAAGTGATGGCAAACTAATCATGATAGATATGGTAGGATATGCTGTGCCCATAACGCTCGTAGAGGAAGTCGAAAGGTATGTAGGAATTCTTCAGGCAGACTAACTCGTCATTCTTTTTAAGACCCATCATTTTCAGAAATCCCCTAGAAGTGCAATTTTCCGGTACCAGCAAACTAGGGATATCTAAGGGTAGCCCGGCAAAACCTCCTATTTCCTCAAGAAGGGGAGTCATCTCTATTTTACCAAAATGGAAAACAGCCCTCTTTTCATCCCAGAATATAGTAGCGGCCTCGATCAGTACATTGTTTGGCTGAATGTCTAGCAAAGAAGGTAAATTTCCAAGAATTCTTTTCACATGGTTCTTGTCGCTTGGCGAGAGATTTTCCCACCAGTCTAGCAATAGAGGTGAGATACTTCGGACCATGCTGAACCTGGGACTTCGTGCCTCATTTTTGCAAAACAAATAAAGTTAGCCCTTTCCCCCTCAGGGTTTGACTACTTACACATTAATGATTAGCATATCGGCACGTTTTCTCCAAATAATGCACATATCATGATCGTGCCCGTTGAGATTATGGAAATCCCGATGGACTTTGGACAAGGCTTTCCTTGGAGAGTTATTATGTGAACAACATTCTAACTCATGCTAGGTTTAGACATGATGCATGCACAGTTAACATTAGAATAGGGTTTTCTATAGAAGTCTAGATCGGTGCCCTCAAGCGGACAACCTGAAAAGGAAAGGCACGGAACCGAATAGGGAAGGGGGTGTGCATGTAGCAAATAAACAGTGAATTTGAGCATAAAATAATAAAGACACGCTTATCGAGGGAGACTAATTCACATAGACCAAGTTCATTATGGTAAGAGACTAAGGATATCCCCAGCAGAGTCACCATGCTGTCGCGCCCCTCTTTCTCGCGAAAGCGTGTTTCGACATTGACAGCTCTTTTAAAAGGAAGGGTTATTAAAAGAGAGAGTCTTCACCTAACGGATTAAGGTGCGTTAGGCACCTATTTACAAATGACTCAGGTTTACTAGTTTACATCACCAAAGATCGGGTAAGGGCTCAAATTACCTCGAGGAGAAGGTGTTAGGCACTCCTCGAGGTCCACAACAGTGGGTCCCGGCAGAACTCAAATCATGTGAATTAGTCTAAGAGAAAAGAAACAATTTGTACCTAAGTTTTTTAGCCTAAAGGATCACCCCGTGCAACATAAATAATACTTCGTAACTCCCTCAAGATGGGGTGTTACTCATATTATTCAGCGAGCACAGACTATCATCTACTGCTACCCAATTACTATCTTTAAGTTGCTTACCTAAAGCGCTCTATTTGATTCTAAGTCGTACCCTATGCATGCACTACCCGTCCCATGCCTATGGTCCAGGAGGCATTTGGACCTCTATTTCAGTGTAGTTCTAGACCTTAACTTAGGTTGCTCAAAAGGAGAAAACTAGGCGACATACAAAAAATAGTTAGAACTTTCAAATAGAAACAAGTATGGGCTCAAGTTACCATCCTCAGTTAGACATCAAATGCACGCCAAACCGATTAGCATTAACAGGTTTTATTAATTACAAAATTCTATAGGCAGGATATCTATGTGATATTAACGAACGAGCAGACAGTCGGATACAAAGTCAATTTCTTAATGCGATTATTAGGACCTACAAAGTTTGCCTACTGATTTTAGCATGATACAATTAAGCCTACCAACATGGTATCTAGGTGTTTTGTGCGATAGTAAATAGTGGCAGGTCACAGAAACAAACCTAGAATTATTTGTTTTAATCCTATAGGCATGTTTTCTAATGAAGGTAAAAGCACAAAAAACGGGCATAAACAACAATTAAACAGATTCAGGCGTGCATTCTATAACTTGATCCAGTTTGAATCCTATAGGCATGATTTCTATAATCTGAGCAGTTTTGAATCCTTTAGACATAATTTCTACAATCTGAATAGTTTTTTAATCCTATAGACATGATTTCTATAATCTTAACGAAACAGTATGCAAGCAGGAATTCACACACACGTCAGACCATACCATTTATATAGGCATGGTTTGTAACAGAACATAATTGAGCCAAACATTGAGCCTATGGACATGGTTGCTAACACATAATGACTGAACACAATAAGACACTTAGAAGCATGATTTCTAACATCACAGCATTAACCCTATAGGCAGGATTTCTACCCCCACTTTATAGCAAGTATAAAATAAGAACCCTTTCCCATTTTTACTAATACCCCAGAATTGTTATTACAAATAATTATTACAGACCAGAATTTAATGAATGAATTACAAGGTAAGTAAAAATATAGGGAGCCTAAAGCAGGCCCAAACACACCTGGACAGGCCAGGCCTTCAACTCACAGTAGTTCCAAAAGCCCATGTTCATAGATACACAATAACCAGTAGTGAATGATTCACCCATATTTCAAGGATAAGCATACATAAGCCAAATCTCTAGTATGTCAGAGTTCCCAAGGGCTTCAAGAACCCAGGGCAGTGCTCACACTTGGGTGGTTAAGAAGAATAGTTCAGAGGAGGGATTAGGGGATACACTTAAGGACAGAATCACATATAGAGCATGTACAAACAAATAGCAAACATATTTTAACCTAAGCATATTTAATCAAGTTTTTAAGAATTAACAAAGTCTCATGCTAATAAGGTCAGTTCATAAACATGTTCACAGTTATAACAGAGACTTCAGATCAGGCTAAGTCATAGGAAGAAAACACATTGATTGGCAGTAGGTCAGGAACTGATTAAGATGGTTTAATAGAGGTATCATAATATAGTGAGAAGAGAACCAAACAGGCCATATTATAACAGGTTCAATAGACAAACTTATAAATCTGCTAAGGCACACATCTATACATGGTTAACCAGTCCTTAGGAAAAGGTATGAAAGCATGTTTATAACAAACTTAGTTTTAAAAGATAGTCATTAATATCACAGAGTTAGGCAGAATTCGTTAATCAGCTTAAACTAAGTTCAAACATGTCTCAACTACAAGTAAAAGCATTTAGGACAACATGATCTAATTGCAGTAACACATCGAGCAAGTAATCATAATAAAATGGCAAAGGATTCAATAACTCACTGGTTAAGATGAAACAGGGAAGAAAAGAATCCGACAGTGTAGCAAATATCACCAAACAGAAGCAGAACTTGGAGATTTCTGGCCTTAGCTTTCAGCTAGCCAAGAATCAAAGGACAGAGTAAAATTACTCAAGAGAATAGGAGTATACAACTTTTGTTTATAGTAGTGAAAGGATCTTTCGAACTTAGAACCTTCTCTTTTTCTTTTCAAAGGAGAGTAGGGAGGGGTTTAAATAGTGCTGAGACTAGAGCATAGAAATAGCTAATTAAAATATTAAAAGGCAAGTGCTCAAATCAGTGGGATTAAAACCCCAAATATTAGGTGAAGATACACAAAATCAGTAGGAAACAAGGTAAAGAATCACATAGGCATATAATGAACAGACAAGAGATTATTATAAAAAAGGAATACTGAATCGAACCAAATTTGGTTTAAGTAAAAGGGTCTGAAACCCAAAGTTAGGTAAACCACAAAATTGGCAGAAAATAAAGGCGAGAATCACATATTAACATAAAAATAAACATAGGTAAGAAATTATTCAAAAGGAAACCTAAAATCGAACCAGATTTGGTTCAAGTAAAAGGGTCTGAAACGCTAAATTAGGTAAGTGAAGGGAATCGACAAAAATAAGTAGATTCACAAGTAATAGAAGGAATATAGACGAAAAAATGCTTGAAATCAGAGTTTGAACCAGTTTAGGTTCGAATCAAAGAAAAATCTGGAACCCTAACCTTTAGGGTTTAGTGCGAATCAACGAGATATGAGAGAATCGTTAAAAAATAACGTGCTTGGACTCAAGGTTGTCCATATTCAAGAGACAAACCTAGATTTGAACAGAATCAAAGTGGGGTACTTGCCATGTTTAGGCAAGTACCTAAGTCACTCCGTAACATAGCACCAAATAAGGGAAAAACACCGAAATGGCAAGGGAATAGGGAAAGAATCCCATTAGGAACGGGACTTGGGGGGATTTGGGTGAGGCGGTGGAATTAGGGTTCATCAGCAGAGGGGAAATAAGGGCGGCGGGTTTAGGGAAATGAGGGTTAGGGTAGAGAGGAGGGAGATATAAGGAAAGGGGGTGGTTGTTTGTGGGTCGTTGATCATCTTTGATCAACGATCGAGATTTAAACGGATTGGAGTCGGGTTTTACTGAATGGGTAAGGGTAATTGGGTTAGGAGTATTGGGCTTGGGCTGATTTGTGTAGTTTTGGGTAGTCTTAGGTCCGAAATCAATTAAAAGAAAATGGGGCCAGATTTTAAATTCCCAAATTTAACAAATAAAATAATTTGTATAAATAATAGATAAATAATAAAAATATAATTTGTGCATAAAAATGATTGAAAGCAAATATTAAATATTATAAAAATATAAAAAGGTTATTTTTCCATAAATAAAGTAATTATAAGTACATATAGGCTATTATTGCAAAAATATGCAATTTTAGCCTTTAAAATGCAAATGTAATTATAACAAATGTACTAAAAATATTTAAAACCTAATATGGGTGTAAATGATGAGTTTAGATGATAAAAGCATCAAAAAATGTTTTTGTAAGGTAATTAATGGGTATTTATATAATACAAATACGAAAATAAATTGATTTAAAGCCTTTAAAAATTATGGAAAATTATGAAAATACTTGTATATTCTTGTAAATCAAATGATGATGCATATTTACTTTTTTGAAAGTATATATATATATATTTGAAAAATATGAGGGAAATATTGGGTATCAACAAGCACTACTTACTCTTCAGAGCGGTTGCCTGAGATTTACATCCGAGAGATTGTTCGTCTGTATGATATCCCAGTTTCCATCATTTCAGATAGGGGCACTCAGTTTACATCGCAGTTTTGGAGGGCCGTGCAGCGAGAGTTGGGTTCTCAGCTTGAGTTGAGCACAATGTTTCACCCTCTGACGGATGGGCAGTCCACGCCCACTATTTAGATATTAGAGGACATGTTACGTGCTTGTGTCATTGACTTTGGGGGTTCATGGGATCAGTTTCTGCCGCTCGCGGAGTTTGCATATAACAACAGTTATCAGTCGAGCATTCAGATGGCTCCGTATGAGGCTTTATGTGGGAGAAGGTGTAGATCTCCAGTAGGATGGTTTGAGCCGGATGAGGCTAGGCTCTTGGGTCCAAACTTGGTCCAGGATGCATTAGATAAGGTAAAATTGATGCAGGAGCGGCTTCGCACGGCGCAGTCTAGGTAGAAGAGCTACGCAGACAGGAAGGTCCGTGATGTGTCTTTTATGGTTGGGGAGAAGGTTTTGCTAAAGGTATCACACATAAAGGGTGTTATGAGGTTTGGTAAGAGGGGCAAGTTGAGCCCCAGGTTCATTGGGCCTTTTTAGGTGCTTCAGAGGATAGGGGAGGTGGCTTATAAACTTGCCTTGCCGCCCAGCTTGTCGAGTGTGCATCCAGTGTTTCATGTTTCCATGCTCCGGAAGTATGTTGGCGATCCGTCCCATGTTTTAGACTTTAGCACGGTTCAAGTAGAGGGTGATATGACTTATGATGTGGAGCCGGTGGCCATTTTGGATCGACAGGTGCGAAAGTTGAGGTCAAAGGACATAGCTTCGGTGAAGGTGTAGTGGAGAGGTCAGCCTGTGGAGGAGGCCACCTGGGAGACTGAGCGGGAGATGTGGAGCAGATATCCATGCATATTCAAGACTCCATGTATGTTTCTAGACTCGTTCGAGGACGAACAGTTGTTTAAGAGGGGGAGGATGTAACTACTCGGCCGGTTGTTTCGAGAGTTATAGCCCTGTTTCCCCCATTTTTGTTTCCTTTTATGCTTTTCAGCTATGTTATGATATACCGGGTTAGTTGGTTCAGGTCCGGAGTGGTTTCGGAGTGGATTGAGACAATTAGTCTCTTATTTAGAAGCTTAAGTTAGAAACGACAACTGGATGTTGACTTATGTGATAAGGATCTCGGAATTGAATTCTGATGGTTCCATTAGCTTCGTTAAGTGATTTTGGACTTAGGAGCGCGTCCGGAATATGATTTGGAGGTCCGTAGTAGAATTAGGCTTGAATTGGCAAAAGTTGGAAATTTGGCGATTTCGATCGGCAAAGGAAAATTTGATACCGGGGTCGGAATGGATTTTCGGAAGTTGGAGTAGGTTCATGATGTCATTTGTGATGTGTGTAAAATTTGAGGTCATTCGGACGTGGTTTGGTAGGTTTCGGCATCGTTTGTAAAATTCGGAAGTTTAGAAGTTCTTAAGCTTGAATCCGAGGGTAATTTTGTGTTTTGATGTTGTTTTGAGTGATTCGAAGGCTCTACTAAGTTTGTATATGATATATGACTTATTGGTATGGTTGGTTGAGGTCTCGAGGGGCTCGGGGTGATTCTGGGTAGTTAACGGATTATTTGAAGTTGGAAAAATGCAGCTGAAGCTGCTGCTACTGGTATTTCTGCACCTACGGAGGGGGAGCCGCAGGTGCGAGGTCGCTGGTGTGCTTGGTAAGCCGCAAATGAGGACATAGAGGACTTAGGCTGGAACTGTAGGTGCGTAAGATTGGTCACATCTGCGAGCTCGCAGATGCGAGGCTGAGTCGCAGATGCAGAAATGAGGAGGGCTGGCAGTGGCCGTAGGCGCGAGGTCTTTTCCGCACCTGCGAGGTCGCAGAAGCGGATATGGAGCGTAGGTGCGGATATGGGCACTTAAGTGATTTTTCGCAGATGCAGAGATTTGTGCGCAAAAGCGGCTCCGCAGGTGCGTATTTTAAGCCGCAGGTGCAAAAAACCTGGGCAGAACCTATAGATAGAAGACTTCGCGAATGTTTGTTCATTTCCACCATTTTCAAGCCGGACCTTGGAGCTTTTGGAGTGATTTTTGAAGGGGATTCAATGATATTCACTGAGATAAGTTGCTTGAGCTCTAATACTCCTAGCTATGGTGTTTTCCCGTTGTTTTCTAAACTAATTAGTAGGATGTTTGATGAATTTAGTATGGGTAGACTCGGGAGTGAACGAGCTTTCAGGTTTTGTGACTTTCGTTGCATTTCGTGACGTGGGCCCGGGGTCTGGGTTTGAGTGAATTTCGGGATTTGGCCCATAATTTGTCATTTTCCTTGTGGGATTCATTCTTTAGTTCATATTGACTGTATTTTATTGCTTGTGGCTAGATTCGGGTCATTTGGAGGCCGGTTCGAGAGGAAAGGGCATTTCAGAGTAGGAGTTCTACGTTGTTGAGGTAAGTAACAGTTTTAAATCTGGTCTTGAGGGTATGAAACCCGGAGTTTGGTATAATGTGACTTTTTGAAGGTGGCACCCATGCTAGGTGACAGGCATGTGGGTGTACACCGTGAGGGATTGAGACTTGGTTCGTCCCAGGAGACTGTGAAGTCTATAGCCTTTAATGGTGTTTATATGCATTCCTCTCTACTAGAACTTGACTGATTTTTATGTTAGAAATCATGCTTAGGCTATATTCCTGCTCATGGTAGTTATATTTAGTCATAGTGATTCTTGTACATGTTTACCTCAGTCTCTGTTATTTTTCCTTGATGATATAATGTAACACTTTGATTTGGACTGTTTTCCCTTTCTTTGTTGAGAGTTGTGAGATTAGAGATGTTCATGACTGAGTAAGGCCGAGGGCCTAGTTGTGAGAGAGATACTATAGCACGTGAGTTATCTGTGCGGATCCAGATATTGATACTATAGCACATGAGTTATCTGTGCAACACATGAGTTGTCCGTGCGGATCCATATATTGATACTATAGCACGTGAGTTATCCGTGCAGCATGTGAGTTGTCCGTGCAAATTATAGCGCTTGGGCTGTAGGAGCCCCTCATGAGTCTGAACACCCCCAGTGAGTGCATGTACCTATTGAGCGTGTGCATTGAGGGCTGAGAGCTGAGCGATTAAACTGTTGTGACGAGTTAAGTGTCTGTTGCCATGAGAGGTTGTACCTATATTCCATTTGTTGATGCACTTAGTTGCTATCTATCATTGTTGTGAAATTTCTGAAAGATTCTATATACAGATTACTTGCACTGTAATTGTATAAACTAATTTGACTTGACTACCGGATTTGAAAGCATGTCTATTCTTTGCTGGAATTATTGAAAATGAACTGTATTTGTATAGCTCGTTACCACCTTCTCAGTTCTTTAATTATTTATGTTACTTGCTGAGTTAGTTGTACTCATGCTACACCCTGTACTTCATGTGCAGATCTAGGTGTGTTTGATCACGGAGGTCGTTGAGTTCGCGCGCGATTGAGTACCGGAGACTACGAGGTAGCTACCGGCGTCCGCAGACCTTGTCTCTCCTACTATGTTTTCTTTCTTTTCAGTATTGATATTCAAACATTGTTTGTATTAGTTTGCTTATCTAGATGCTCATAACTTAGTGACACCTCGATGTTTGGGGTTGGTTTCCGCATTTTGATTCTATATTGAGTTCAACTTTTGTTTTATGAAAATTTTTGATATGAAAAAGTTTTAAACTACCTCTTCTATTGAATTACTGGAGTATTTTGGGGAAGTCGGCTTTCCTTGTACCATCGATAGGCGCCATAACGACAGGTTAGGTTTTTGGGTCATGACACCACTTCAAGCCATAAATTTTTCCAAGTTCTATGCCATGGAAATACTATTCAAGGGTCCATTATTTCATCAAAGAAAAGTCATTCATGTCAAGCCAAATATTTACACAAATCCAATGGCATGAAAATACTATTCATTGGTCCCTTTACCATCATTCATGTCTTGTCCAAACTAATTTCAAAACCCAAGGCCATGAAATTGTTTTCTCTAGTTATTGATCATACTTTTATGTTTTGTCTATTAGCCAAATAAGGACCTTACATTGTAAGGCTTTTATGTTTGTTTTACTTTTTTTGCACCACTTGTACTATGTAATTAAATAAGAGTAGTACATGAGGATATATCCCGAGTAAGTACTGATTCCTCCTAAGATTCTTCAGAAGAAGAACTTCCTCCCATTTTCATGAATTAGCCCAAGGAACTAGAGGTCTCCAATGTTGACGATGATCAAGATGGGATGATTGATTAGCCCATTCTACAAAGGAGATATGATTGTACCACAACCAAACAGATAATGAATAATGATTTAATCATAGGAAAGAAATATTTCTCATGCAAGACGCCAAGGAAGAAGTTTAGAAGATTCAGGTTTCCCAAATTCTCAAGCGACAAGTCCAGGTTTAGAAGGAATACAAAATACTTTAGAAGGAGAAGGTCGGGAAATGCAAAGAGAAATATAGCCTGTTTTATTTGTAATCAAGTAGGACATTTTGTGCGGAACTGCCCGTAGTTCAAATAGTCTATTAGACTTCTCTTTGAAATTACAAATTACACAAGCATTCATTTTAGTGAGGATGACGATTTTGAATCAGTTTTTTCATAAGAAGGTGAGCCCACATAAGAGATTCTCTTTTCCTTGTATGTTTATGTGGAATAAGGTGATGATCTTTACCAAATTTCAGAACCAAAGCCAAACGTGAAAGAAGGGATCCATAGCATCATGGTGATATCACAAATAGCAATCAAAGTCTATGAATCTAAGTGTGACAAACCAACACATGGGAAGAGAACCACATCATCACGGTGATCCTGCAAGCAGAAATCAATCCAAGTGGGGCAAACCAACACATGTCATAATTTTTCTTTGACACGAGAGCAGCCTCCTCACTCATTGTCCTGTGATTGGTAATTAATTACCAACCACTCAATCAACTTCTTTTGGATGACAAGTTTCTCATCCCAAATAAGCTCACTCTTTTCTCCCAACTAGCCAAAGCAAAACAAATTTCTAAGTTTGATGTACCGTTTCAGCAAATCAGTTCACTATGAAGGTATCGACTGTTTTTGTCTTATTGTATCACATCCCAGTGGTATTAGCTTGCCTTTATGCTCAAACTGGGGGTGGTTTAGCGGCATACAACAATAATATACCAACCAGACATCATCCACAAATTTCCTCCTTCAATCACTACCCAATCTTCTTCACTGCTCCCAGAAAACACAAGAACCTAGGAGCAAAATCTTTCCTCCTAATTTGTTTGCTACATTGTGCAGGTCCCACAGACAGACTCAGCTTATTGAGGTGTCAGCATGGATTGCTATTAGCATCCCAAGTGCTCGAGCACATGCAGTTGTATCAATTGTCATGCGCCACTAACACCATTATGCTAAGTGGACATAACTACAATCAATCCTCAGTTGCAAGATCCCAAGGACATTTGATACGCTCTATGGATTCTTCAAGACAAAATCATGAGTATTCATTGGCGTTACAAGTGCAACTGTGCTTATACGAATACATCAACATAACATCATTTCATAGCAATATAATGTAGTATTGTTTGGCACAACTATTTACTTCTGCTGCGGTAGTTTTGAACATATTGTTTGGTGTCATATCTATTCCCAGTGGTATTAGCATATTACCATGCTCATTCTCAGGGCTGTTTGACAACTTACAAATTCAATACTTCAACAAGGCAGTTTTCAGTTTCCAACAGACTCATTTGAAGCTTAAAGATGAATGCATCACAACAAGTTTGACACTGGAATTTCAGTTCTTCAGCACCATATTGAGGATATCCGAAAACCAATTCTTTACAGCATGTGGATTAATACATACCTACTTCATTGGATTACAACAAATGGCGCCTGGTGAGAGCATTGTTGGTGCTACATGGAATTGTTTGCAATTGATGTGTGGATTTATTGTCGTCAACAACAATTGGATGTTTTAAATTATTTGCTTTGTAATTTCCATTAATCATTACGGTACTGCTCCACTGTATTTGGTAACAATAGCCTTTGATTTTGTTTTATTCTTTGTACTTGGATAGTTTGTACCTTTGACCCAGTTTGGGAAATATTATATATAACAACTACTAGGTGAATAACCTAGTGGTATATTTACTAAAATAATAAGGTTTTTGGAAATTAGGAATCCGCCCAGATGATAGGGCAAAAACTAGTTTTTGTATTCCCGACTCCATTTTCAGTGGAAAGCCATAACTTTCAGTTAAAAATCTATTTCATCTTTGTTTCAAAAGGCCATGATAAAAATATTTCGGCCTATCCTCCATACATCACTTATTTATATTAATAATATTTTAATATTCAGTGATACTTGGGAAGAGCACATAAACTTTTTCAATCATTTTGTATCTTTAGTGGGAAATATAACATCTTTCTTTCAGCCGAAAAATAGTTTTTGGAAAAAAGAAGTTTGATTTTTTGGGCATGCATTTTCCCATGGAGAATATACCCAGGTCCTCATATTTCTGAGTAACTTATGAAGTTACTCGATATTGGGTTCACAACGACGCAAATCCAACAATTTTTGGGAATAATAAATTATGTGAGAGATTTTATTCCTAATGTTTTTACATATATTTCTCCTCTCCCAAAAATGTTGAAGAAAAATGCTCAGCCATGTGGCAAGGAACAAAATGATGTAGTGAAATAAATAAAAGAGATATCCCAAAGTATCAAATATTTACACATTCTCTCCAATGGAAAGAAAATATTGCAGACTGATGCCAGTAATTAATTTTGGAGTGCATTTGTTTGAGGAAGAAAATGGTCAGAGAAAAATATATGGTTACGCCAGTGGAAGATTCAAGGATGCGAAACAACACTATCATTCCACTTTCAAGGAGATTATAACACTGAAAATAAGATTAAAATGTTTAATTTTTTTCTAATTCACTTACAATTGCTTATAGAGATGGACATGAAGGCTTTTCTGAGGATGATCCAGTTGAATCCAAAGGTCATTCTGAATTAGCAAATCTTAGATGGGCTCAATGGTAGTTTTAGCCCAAGCACAATAAAGGGAAAGATAATGTTTTTACTGATTTCCTTTGAAGGCAAGGTGATTCTTTTAAAAGGTTTCTGCAACAAAAGCACATGAAGATGAATAAATCAGCAGTTCAAATGTTCATGTTCTTAGATGAGCCACACCTAGGTTCTCCATAATTACATCGTCTGCCGAAGTTGTTTGATTTTTCAGATCCTATTGATCCGTCCATCTTATTAGGGCGAAAAGTTTTTATGAACTACAGGTTTTTTGAAACTAAGGAGGTTCCATACTAGCACCTTTTGGTGATAATCCAGAATATTCACTATGCCATGTGTTCATAGCGTAGGCCAAGAAGTTTCCAAAGGATCTCTTATGGTTCACTTGGTATCTCTGCCATCAATACCACAATCTCATGGAATTCAAGTGCCGTAATTTTCGAGACTTTGACAATATCGAACCTTTCCTAAAAATATTTCTGTTGCAGTTCAAACCTCAAAAATAGGTTCATCATTTTCATTCTTGTGGAGTCAAAATATTTATGTTCCACACACCATTTAGTGTGATCAAAAGAACTATAAAGGTGATACATACGATGTCATTTTTGTTTCATTATCCTGTCACAGTCATAGCAATGAAAAAGGAGCACGCTGGAGCTCATAGACTCATTTTTCAGCAAAATAAGAGCCTTCGGGAGGAGATATGGCCAGGAGATTAAAGAAGTTTGAATTATTCATCCACCCACCTCCATTGGAAAAATGTTAAGACATCACAATACTCATCATACACCTATGACATTTATCCAGCAAAAATTGCTAAGATCAATTTAAATGGGGAATATCTGTATTTCGTCGCTGAAGAAGAAAGTTAAACGAACAGGAAATATAGAAGAAAATTATTCGCACGCAAAGAGATATTTCACAAGAGCTGAAAAGTGAAGGCTAGAAGTGTTAAAAGACAATCATAATGCATAATCATGAGCCAATAAACAATTTGCATAATTCTTCTAAACCTTTTTAGCCAACTTCCCTTCCATAATCCCCCTTTTTCTAAACTAAAAACTGCACAAGTGTCTAAAATAATTTTTACCTCTTAACCCCCTAGGTAAATACCCATTGAAGAAATAAAAGTATGCACACATTTTTTTTTATCTTTTTCATCACTCTACCCCACAAGAAATTACTATGAAAAAACAAAACAAACTGCACAAACTTTTCACTTTTTAGCCACTTTAACCCACCAAAAGTTACCATAAAATCCAAGTATATCGATTAATCTTCCTATCCATGTCAAGCCATAAATTTCTCCAAGTTCTATGCCATCCAAATACTATTCAAGGGCCCCTTATGTCATCAAAGAAAAGTCATCCATGTCAAGCAATAAATTTAACCAAAACCAATGCCATGCAACTACTATTCATGGGTCACTTTGCCATCATTCATATCTTTTCCAAACCAATTCTAAAATATAAGGCCATGCAATTTGTTTTCTAGTTCTTGATCATGCTTTTATGTTTTGTCTATTAGCCAAATAAGGGCTTTACATTGTAAAATTTTTATGTTAGTTGTACTTGTTTTACACTAGTTGTACTATATAATTAAATAAGGGTAGTACATGAGGATAGTTCGGAAGTAAGTACTGATTCCTGCCAAGATTCCTCAGAAGAAGAACTTTCTTTTATTTTCGTGAATAAGCCCAGGGAGCCAAATATCTCCGAAGTTGACGATGGTCAAGATGGGATGACTGATAAGCCCATTCCAGAACGGAGATATGATTCTGCCACAACAAAACAGATAATGAAGAATGATCCAGCACTTGATAGAGCTTGCGCTAGGTCAGATTTTAATCATAGGAAAGAAACATTGCTCATGCCAGGCGCCAAAGAAGAAGTTCACAAGATTTGGGTTGCCTAAATTCTCAGGCGACATGTCTAGGTTCAGAATGAAAATAAAATACTTCAGAAGGAGAAGGTAGCGCAGTGCAAGGAGAAATAGAGCATGTTTTATTTGTAACAAAATAGGAAATTTTGCGCGAAACTGCCCGCAGTCCAAACAGACTATTAGAATTCTCTTTGAAATTACAGATTACACAAGCATTCATTTTAGTGATGATGACTATGTTGAATTTGTTTTCTCACTTGAAGATGAGCCCACAGAAGAGACGCTCTTTTCCTTGGATGTTTATTTGGAATATGGTGATGATCATTACTAAATTTCATAACCAAAGGAAAAGGTGAAAGAAGAGATCTATAGCATCATGGTGATCTCGCAAGCAGAAATCAAAGTCTATGCATCCAAGTGGGACAAACCAATACATGGAAAGAGATCCACAATATCATGGTGATCCCACAAGTAGAATTCAAAGTCTATGCATCAAAGTGGGACAAACCAACACATGTCATAGCTTTTATTTAACATGGGAGCATACTCCTCACACATTATCCTGCAGTCATTCCAGATGAGTATTGGGTGTCGTACTTCAAGAATTTCGACACCGCCTCAAATGGAATTCTAACCACAACCGTCATTACCAAGCACTCGATCACCATTGAGTTCTTCCTAGGACTGAAGTACAAGACAAAATTGATTAGGTCACATGTCCCAGGTAAGGATTTGGATACTGATTTTGACATTTACATGGTTTTGCAGGAAAAACTCCAGATCAAAGCCAATGGGATAGCATTCACAAATCACACAACACTCCAATGTAGAATCTCACATTGAATTCTTAACCAAATGTGACAATCCCTTATGAAAAAAATGAAGAGTTTTTAATCAAGTCGGCTTCAAAGAAAAATTAGAATATAAATTCTACAAAGGCAAGTCACTTTGGTATGAATCCCGACCAGCTTCAACTTGCAAAAAGGAGTGTCAGGAGCTTGTGGATTTTGATCTCGTCGAGTCATCAAATTTACAATGGGCGTGTGAAGCATTTTATGTCAACAATAAAGCCGAGCAAACATAAGAAAAATTGAGACTGGTAATTAATTACCAGCCACTCAATCAATATTTTTTTATGACAACTTCTCATGCCAAATAAGCTCATCCTTTTCTTCCAACTTATCAAAGCAAAATATATTTCTAGGTTTGATCTCAAATCATGCCTTTGGCATTGTGAATACACCCAAATGATCGGGAAAAACTAGTTTTTGCATTTCCGATCACCTATTTCAGTGGAAAGTCATGCCTTTTAGTTTAAAAAATGTCCCATCTTTGTTTCAAAAGGTCATGATAAAAATATTTCACTTGCTTACATTAATGATATTTTATTGTTCAATGATAATTGGGAGGAACACTTTAATTTGATCAATCATTTTGAATTTTTAGTGGGAAAAAATGGCACCATGCTTTCAGCCAAAAAAATAGTTTTTGCAAAACAAGAAATTAATTTTTATGGGTATGCATTTTTCATATAGAGAATACACCCTAGGTCCTCATATTTCTCAAGATCCTTCCTATTGAGTTCACATCAAATCAAATCTCATATTTTTTGGGAATAATAAATTATGTGAGAGATTTAGTTCCTAATGTTTCTACATATATTTCTCCTCTCACAAAAATATTGAAGAAAAATTCCTAGCCATGGGGCAAGGAACAAAATAATGCAGTTAGAAAAATAAAAGAGTTGTCCTAAAGTATCAAATCTTTGCACATTCCCTCCAATGAAAAAAAAATATTTTAAACATATGCCACCAATGAATATTAGAGTGCAATTTTATTTGAAGAAGAATAAGGCCAAAGAAAAATATGTGGTTACGCTAGTGGAAGATTCAAGGATGTTGAACAAAACTATCATTCCACTTTCAATGAGATTCTTGTTGTGGTTACTAAAGCTTCCTTGAACCTAATTACGGTTATTGCTCCTATTCGAGACTATCCACAGAACTTAGAGGATCACACGAGGCTACAACAAGTTCCTCGAGATCTCGACCAGGGGCAATCTAAAGGGCCCGGTCCATGAGAGATACAGGAGAATTTCGAGGCGGTTTAGGTCCCCATCGCTTCGGCAATCACCTAACTCGGAGACTAGCATTAAATCATAGTCTTATGGCCAATTTTGAGAACTGACCACTTATTTAGGTCAAGGCCAGAATTTTCAAGGGCAGAGTTTGCAGAATAGTGGGGATACTAGCAGGATGCGACCCTTGAAGCCGCGTTGTGGTCGATGTTATAAGAGTCATTTTGGCATTGCTGCCAAGATTCGAATTTGTGTTTCTCATGCGGGCATCCTGGTCACATCATGTGCTTTTTCCCAATAAGACATCTATGTGGCGTGATACTGCCTACATGGTCTGTAACAACCTCTTTATCGACAGCACATCCTCGTGAGCAAGATATACGACTGCCAATGGGAAGGGATATAGGTAGAGGTGGAATGCCCATGTCCAGCCCAAGTGGGCAATAAGAAAATCGCATATATGTGTTGTCAGGAAGTCAGAATTTAGAGACTTCACCAAACGCGGTCATAGGTATACTTTCCCCGTTTTTCATTAGTGTATATGCTTTGGTAGATAGGTTCTACCATGTCGTATATTAATCCATTTGTTACTGGTTAATGTGGTAAAGTATGTATTGCTACGACAACCGTTTGGGTTGTCCATGCTAGTGGGCGTGTCTGTGATATTTAGACGAGTGTATCGAGATTGCGATGTGATGATTTATGATCACCTTACCTTGGCCGATTTGAATGAATTAAAAATGGTAGAATTTAATGTCATTATGGGAATTGATTGGCTGGCCTTTTGTTATTCCATAGTGGATTGTGGGAGGAAGGTATTTCGCTTTAACTTTCTGGGAGAGCCCATTATCGAATGGAATAGCAATGTCACAGTGACATAAGGGAAGTTTATTTCTTACCTTAGAGCCCGAAAGATGATCACGAAAGGATGTTTCTATTAGATGGTATGTGTACAAGATGCAGAGGCGAAGCATCCCACCATTCAATCTATTTTGTTCGTTATTGAATTTCCTGATGTGTTCCCGGATGAGCTCTCGGGCATTCCACCAGAGAGGGAGATTGAGTTTTCTATCGATATGCCACTTGATATTCAGCCTATATCTATTCATCTATACAGAAAGGCTCCTACGGAGTTTAAGGTTCACGGACTAGTTGAAGGAACTTCTTAATAAGGGCTACATTCGACCTACCACTTCCCCGTGGGGAGCCTAAGTGCTATTTGTTCGAAAGAATGATGGTTTGTTAAGGATGTGTATTGATTATCGACAGCTAAATATGGTGACCATCAAGAGAAAGAATTCACTTCCAAGGATCGATGATATTGTTTCATCAATTACAAGGTGTCTAGGTATGTTTTGAAGATCGATCTCAGATCTAGATATCATCAGCTAAGGATCAAGGAAGAAGATATTCTGAAGACATCCTTTCGGACCAGATATGTCCACTACAAATATCTCGTTATGTCGTGTGGCCTAACCAACGCACCAGTGGCCTTCATGGATTTGATGACTCGAGTGTTCAAGCTGTATTTGGATATTTTTGTTATCATGTTCATAGATGATATACTGGTATATTTTCAAACAGAGGCGGAGCATGAAGAGAATTTGAGAATGGTTTTACGCATACTTCGGGATCATAATTTGTACCCAAATTTTCCAAGTATGAGTTATGGTTGAACTCAGTGGCCTTTCTTGGGCACATAGTGTCCGGTGAGGGTACATAAGTTGATAGTCAAAAGGCTGAAGCAGTTAAGAATTGGCTAAGGCCTACAACCCATACCAAGGTACGCAACTTCCTTGGCTTGGCTGGTTAATACTGAAGGTTTGTTGAGAATTTCTTATCCATAACTGCTTCTTTGACGAAATTGATGCATAAGAAAGCAAAAATTCGGTGGACTGATGGTTGTGAGAAGAGCTTCCAGGAGTTAAAGGATAGGTTAACCTCGGCACCAATATTAACTCTTCCCGAGGGACCCAATGGGTATGTCATATACTGGGATTCCACATAGTGGGCTTAGGCTCTTAAATTAGGCCGATACGGCCATAGTAAAAAGAATGGCTTTCTCCCCCTTTTCGGCTTTTATTGTTTAATCATATAAAATCTGTTGTGCCTTAGCATGAAATAAGGGATTTGCTTGAGAGTTCGAACAGTTCCGTACCCATTAGGGTTTTCAAGGGGAGATATTATTGAGACCCTTTGTTTTGTAATGCCTTAGCATAAAATAAAGAATTTGTTCGAGAGTTCAAACGACATAGATGGTTCGGGCACGTGCAGAGGAGAAGCATAGATGCCCCGGTTAGGAGGTGTGAGATGTTAGCATTGGTAGGTACGAGGAGAGGTAGAGGACGACTTAAGAAGTATTGGGGTGAGGTGATCAGGCAAGACATGGCACGACTTCAGATCTTCGAGGAGATGGCTCTGGATAGGGAGGGGTGGAGGTCGAGCATTAGGGTTATAGGTTAGGGTTTTCGGGGGCGGTGGGTTGTTAGTGGTTTATGTAGTTTCCTCACTATTTTCTATGGTAGTATTGTTGTTTATAGTTATTGCTTTTACATCTATTTTTCCATTTCTTACGATGCTGTTAATATTTTTTATCCCCTATTCCTGTCACTGATCTATTGTCTACTGTTTATTTTTCTTCTTCTCAAGCCGAGGGTCTTTCGAAAATAGCCTCTCTACCCCTATGGGGTAGGGGTAAGATCTGCGTACACTCTACCCTCCCCAGACCCCACTTGTGGAATTTTACTAGGTTGTTGTTGTTGTAGTTCAAATGGATTTGTACCCATTAGGGTTTTCGAGGGTCGATATTATCGGGACTCTTAGTAATTCAGCTGAGGGTAGCCTTTTTAACCGGTTTATGAAAATATTTGAAGGCCTGTTTTATAACGGAATTCGGACGTCTCTGAACCGTGTTAATTTGGCCGTAGCCTTTAGTTTGGGATTTGCCACTTAGGCTTGTTTCCCTGCTATACTTCGAACTCGTTCAAAGTGTCAGTCCCCGAGTGGGGTGAATTATTTGAACTTCAGTTGTGATCGACCCTTAAGCCAGTTTTCACAATAGATCATAAGTATGAAATTGTAAAGTATAAACTTCTCTAAGGCATGGAACATCTGGTAAGGAAAAATACTTCTTTCAATAGATTATACATGCGTACATGTTTTTCCATTAGGGCTCGAGTAATCTACATGGACACGATTCATTTGACCGTTTGGTCCTTCACAAAATTTACCTATCGAGACCCTGTCGACATGAAGTATTTTCCTTGTAACTATCCGAGGGTGATGCCCCCCAGTAGTTGAGGTTGATTGTAAAGGAGCTTCGGATATTGTTGAATTGCTCTAAGTTAGCACGAACAATGGTTTCCTCGTTTAAAACCTCGCCGGAAAAACCCATTTGGGACAAAAACTGGTCTAAGAGAAAAAGAGTGCAACGCGTGCTTTCAGACCTAAGGACTTTGTGTTTGAAGAATCCTTTGGTGTCTTCGATTAAACACCTGCAAATGGTTAGTATAAAATATAAACAAAAATGGAGAAGGTCGTACCTTAGCAGTAATATCGTTTGAGGAGTGATATGTTCCAATTGTTTGGTAATTGTTCGCCGTTCATCGTGCCATGTTTCTAGGATCCCTTTCTGATGATATCGAGGACCTGATACGGTCCCTCCTAGTTCGGGCCAAGTTTTCCTTCATTTGGGTCTCGAGTATTGAGGGTGACCTTCCTCAGAACCAAGTCCCCGATTTTAAAATATCGAAGATTGGCTATTCGATTGTAGTACCTTTTGATCCGTTGTTTCTGTGCATCCATTCGAATGAGGGCGGTATCCAGTTTTTCATCTAGCAATTCCAGGCTTGTATTCATAGACTCGTGATTTGATTCTTCCATTGCATATCGAAACCTGATGCTAGGTTCGCCTACTTCAACCGAGATCAGAGCTTCGGCGCCATATACTAAAAAGAACGGTGTAGCCCTCGTACTGGACTTTGACGTTATTCAATACGCCCAAAGGACTTCGGGCAATATTTCTCTCTATTTTCCCTTAGTGTCGTTCAATCTTTTCTTTTGATTTTGAATGATGGTTTTGTTTGTCGATTCGTCTTATCCGTTCATACTAGGGTGATATGGCGTTGACAGGATCCTTTTTATTTTTTGATCGTCGAGAAATTTTGTCATTTTACTGCCGACAAATTGCTTTCCATTGTTGCATACGATCTCGGAAGTCATCCCGAATCGGCATATAATGTGGTCCCAAATGAAGTCTATGACTTCTTTCTCTCTAATTTTCTCGAAAGCCTGTGCTTCAACCCACATAGAGAAATAGTCAGTCATAAACAAAATAAATTTAGCTTTACCTAGGGCTGATGGCAGAGGGCCGGCGATATCCATTCCGCATTTCATGAATGGCCATGGGGATAATACTGAGTGGAGTTTCTCTCCGGGTTGGTGAATCAATGGCGCATACCTTCGACATTTGTCGCACTTTCGAACAAACGCTTTTGTATCTTTTTCCATATCTGCCCAAGAGTATCCTACTCTGATGACTTTGTGAACCAATGATTCAGCACCGGAATTATTTCCATAGGTGCCCTCATGGATTTCTCGTAGGACAAAGTCGGTATCTCCTGGTCCCAAATATATTGCCAACGGTCAATCGAACATCCTTCTCTATAGTGTTCAATCTTCGGTCAATGTGAATCGCGCGACCTTCATATGTAGAGTCCTCGATTCTTTAGGATCCGATGGAAGTTTCCCATTCTTTAGTTACTCGATATATTTGTTCCTCTAATCCAAGGTCAGACTTGTGGAGTTGATTTCGGCGTAGTCTTCTTCGATTACTGACCTTGAAAGTTGTACGACGGTCCTCGAGCTAATCTCGTCGTCTTCGACTGATGACCCCAAAATTTCAAGGGCATCGGCCTCACTGTTTTGTTATCGAGGCACATGCTATAAGGTCCATTATTTAAAATGATGTAGAGTCATATGTAATTTGTCCAAGTACCTCTGCATTCGATCTTCCTGAGCCTCGAAAGTTCTGTTGACTTGGTTTACCACAAGCAGGGGGTCGTATTTGGCCTCGTTGACTTCTGCTCCCAAACCTTTAGCTAGCTCGAGACCTACAATCATGACCTCATACTCGGCCTCATTGTTAGTTAAGTTGGATGTTTTGATAGCTTGTCTAATTGTATTACCCGTGGACAGCTTCAAAACGATGCCTAGCCCAGACCCCTTCACATTCGAAGCGCCATCTGTGAAGAGGGTCCACACCCCCGATGATGTACCCGACTTTAATAACAGTTCCTTTTCGACCTCAGGTATGAGGGCTAGCGTAAAGTCGGCCATGAAGTCCGCTATGATTTGAGACTTGATGGCCATTCGGGGTCGGTACTCGTTATCGTACCCACTGATCTCGACGGCCAATTTGGACAATGGGCCCGAAAGTTCGGGCTTATGTAAAATATTGCGAAGGGGGTCACCACACAGATCGGGTGGCACTGAAAATATGGTTTTAATTTCCTAGAGGCACTTATTAGGGCAAGCGTTAATTTTTCTAAGTGTGGGTACCGGGTTCGACCTCACCTAGAGTTCGACTAACATAGTAAATAGGAAATTGCATACCTTGTTCTTCTCGAACTAGGACCCCACTTACCGCAATTTCTGAGATTGCTAAGTACAAGTAGAGTTGCTCGTCCGCTTTCGGAGTATGAAGCAATGGCGGGCTCGAGAGGTACCTCTTTAATTCTTCCAATGCTTGTTGGCATTCCGGGTCCATGCAAAATTGTTCCTCTTTTTGAGCAGTGAGAAGAACCTATGACTTCTATCAGAAGACCTCGAGATGAATCGGCCTAGGGCGGCTATGCGCCCTGTTAATCTTTGTACGGCCTTAACATTGTCCATGACTGTAATGTATTCGATTTCCTTGATCTTATCGGGGTTGATTTCGATACCCTGATTTGATACCATTAAGCCGAGGAACTTGCCCGAGCTGACCCCGAATGCACATTTCTCCGGGTTGAGTTTCATGTTGTATTTCCTTAGTATATCGAAGGTCTCCTGCAAATGTGTCAAATGGTCCTCTGCTCGCAGGAAATTAACTAGCATATCGTCAATATAAACCTCAATTGACTTACCTATTTGTTGTTCGAACATTCGATTTACTAAGCGTTGATAAGTTGCACCGGTATTTTTTAGTCCAATCGGCATTATATTATAACAATAGGTGCCGTACTTAGTGATGAACAGAGTCTTTTCCTGATCCTCCGGGTTCATTTGTATTTAATTGTACCCGGAGTAGGCATCGAGAAAACTATGGATCTCGTGGCCGGCCGTGGCATCGATCATGCGATCGATATTCGCAGAGGAAAAGAGTCTTTAGGACATGCCTTGTTTAAATCTTTATAGTCTACGCACATTCTAAGTTTATTTCCCTTTTTAGGGACTACAGCTACGTTTGCTAACCATTCAGGATATTTTACCTCCTGAATGGATCCTATTTTGAGAAGTTTGGTCACCTCGTCCTTGATGAATACATATTTTACCTCGGACTGGGGTCTTCTCTTTTGTTTTACCGGGCGGAACTTCGGGTCAAGCTCAGTCGATGTGTAGCAATTTCCGACGGGATCCATGTCATATCTAGGTGGGACCAAGCAAAACAATCCATATGATTGATAAGAAATTTAATGAGTTTTTCCCTGAGCTCGGGGGTTAACCCCGTACCCAGGTATACCTTTTGATCGGGTAGATGTTCAATCAGTATGACTTGCTCCATCTCCACAACTGTCTATTTGGTTGCGTCGGAATCCTCGGGGATTATGAAGGATTGAGAGATCCAGTAGTCATCGTCCTCGTTCGTTCCCTGCTTCCCCGATTGAGTCAAAGATGGTAGCTGTGGTTTCTATTTAGCTTCCAATTTTCATGTGGACTCCGATCCCTTTGTTGACGAAAGCGCTGATACCGGTATCACTTCATCAACCGCGAACATCTCTTTGGTAGTGTGCTGTTCCTCATACCCCATTTTTACTCCATCTGGTGTTGGGAACTTTAGCATTTGGTGAAGCGTTGAGGGGACCGCCCTCATGTTGTGAATCGAGGGTGTTTCAAGCAGTGTGTTGTATCTCATATCGCCTTCGATCACATGGAACTTTGTTTCTTGAATAGTCCCGGCTACATTTATTGGTAGGACGATTTAACCTTTAGTTGTTTCACTCACCATGTTGAAGCCATTGAGAATTCGAGCTGCGGGTATGATCTGATCTTGTAGGCCAAGCTGCTTCACGACCCTCGATAGAATAATATTGGCCGAGCTTCCTGGATCAATTAAAACACGTTTAACCTAAATTTTATTCATAAGGATAGAGATTACCAAAGCATCATTGTAGGGTTGTGAGATCTCTTCTGCTTTCTTATCATTGAATGATAAAGTGCATTCTGGCACATAATTTAGAGTTCATTTTTCCCTAGTGATTGATACTTTAGTGTGTTTGAACACAAACCTTTGTGGAATATCGACCCTACCAACGATTTTGTGAATCACGTGTTGTGTTTCTTCCTACTCGTTTTTCCTGTTTGCATCCCTATTTCTGAAATGGTGTTTAGCTCGGTCGCTCAAGAATTCTCGAAGGTGACCCTCGTTGAATAGACAGGCCACCTCCTCCCTTAGTTTTCTGCAGTCTTCGATTTTATGACCATGTGTACCATGGTATTTGCATATTTGATTAGGGTTCCATTGGGATATATCGGTTTGTAGGGGTCTGGGCCATCTAGTATCTTTGATTCTTCCAATGGCTGACACAAGACCTGATGCATCGATGATGAAGTTGTATTCTGATAATCGTGGTGCTTCTGTGGGATTGGCATGTTTATCGAAGCCACTTTTGGTCATGAACCCTCGAGAGCTCTGTCTTCTATCATATTGGATGGGATTGCATCATGGGCCACTGTTTCTACGATCTGCGTT
Source organism: Nicotiana tabacum (assembly GCF_000715075.1). Lineage (NCBI taxonomy): Eukaryota > Viridiplantae > Streptophyta > Magnoliopsida > Solanales > Solanaceae > Nicotiana > Nicotiana tabacum. The sequence continues at coordinate 153,052,079 of NC_134096.1, read as the reverse complement.
GTATGGTTGATACCGATCTTTGCTCGACCGGGGTTCTCTGTCGATATCCCTTTGAATTCTGCCGACGAGCCTGTTTGGATAAGCGGAACTGGAAGGGGTCCCCAATTGAATGGTGCCAATTATGTACATCGGCCCAGGTTACCACTGGATATTTAATTAAATTCTTCTTTAGCTATCGTGATGCCACCGAACTTCGTTCGTTCAAACCTTGAGTAAAGGATTGAATACCCCAATCGTCTGTGACCGGTGGTAGTTCCATGTGTTCCATCTGGAACCGAGATACGAATTCCCTCAACATTTCGTTGTCTTTTTGTTTTACCTTGAAGAGGTTTGATTTTCTAGTCGCAACCTTTATCGCTCCGGTATGGACTTTACGAAGGAGTCTGCAAGCATGGAGAACGAATCGATGGAATTAGGCGGTAAATTGTGGTACCATATCATTGGTCCTTTCGAAAAGGTTTCTCTATATTTCTCCAGTAGAACCGATTCAATCTCATCGTCTTCCAAGTCATTTCCTTTTATTGTGCATGTATAAGAAGTGGCATGTTCATTAGGTTCGGTGGTCCCATTGTACTTAGGAATTTCTAGCATACGGAATTTCTTCAGAATGGTTTTCGGAGCCGCACTTGGAGGGAAAGGCTTCTGTACAAATATTTTTGAATCCACGCCCATTAGAATCGGCGATTCCCCTGGTATTTGGTCAACTCGGGAGTTGTATGTCTCCACTTTCTTGTCATCTGCCTCAATTTTCTTTTCTCTCGATTCAATCCATTTAGTGAGCTCCTCGAGCATTTTCATAATGGCGGGGTCAGTCCCCGATTCGTTGGCGTTCGACCTTTCCGGTACAGGCTCAGTCCTATGAACGACTTCTGGTTCGATCCTACTCGGTGTTTAGTGCTGATTTTGTAGTTGTGCTATAGCGGCTTGTTGAGCCTGTAACATTTCAAATATCAATTGGAGGCTAACTCCACCATCTTCTCCACCCTGCGTACCTCGACTACCTAATCGATGATCAACGCCCAAATTTGCGTTTAGGGCGACATGTGAACTGGCATCGACATGATTTTCAATTGGTACTTCCTTGAGGTCACCCTGAGGCACCTCGATCCCTAGGGAGGCTATATTTTTATTTTCCCCGTGAAATTCGAGGCTGTTGTCACCATGTGTAGGCGTTGGTTGTGAGTTTGACATGTTTATCACGAAAACAAAGATTCTTACGAGAACAAGTGTAAAGCAGTGTATGTTATTGGAATCAGTATTAAGCAATCACTATTATCCTTAGCCTCACAGTGGGTGCCAAACTGTTTACCCTTAAAATTGGATAACAATTAAACTTATAATGTGGTTTCAAGGACACGTGATTCCACCTAATATCAATTGATAAAAGTGAGGATGAGTAATAGAAATTAACAATAAAGTAAAGCAAACCAATGTAAGAATGGAACTCAGCCCTCAAGTTTGGACACCCTTGAACTGGTTGATGCAAGAACAATTAAAGTGTAACAAGCTGATGAACAATAGTGTAAACGAGAAAGAGAATTATATTGTTTTTGTGCCTGTCAACCGTGTCTGACAAATGATTAGAAACCCCTTTATATAGTAGAGGAATTCCACTTATGGTATAATTCTAATTACAGAAGGAAATGTCATGATTAGCTGATTAACAGTTTCTGATTCGATCCGTTCTGAGATTTACGCCATGATCCTCAATCAGTCACCGAGATTTACGACATGATCATCGACCAGTCACGGATACCTCGCCTTTCTGTTATTATGTTATCTTCGATCTTTGCTCGATGTCTATCTCATTTCGCTTCGATCGCTACTAGCCTCGATCTCGACAAGCACCTCGATTCTGAACTTGGTACCTTATCCTCGTGATTTAGTCTGTTCCGTTACGAGGCCGTCCTGCGATGCAACCTCTCGGTCTCGGTCAAATAGTAAAATCGGGTGGGCCCAGTTTTAACCGTATAAACAAATACTACTTTTCAAACCAAGTACTACTTTTCTAGTCTCTCTCTCGACCCCTCTCTGTTTATCTTCTATATTTTCAAAATACTATATGTCATTTGTTTTAATTATTGAGAGTAATTTTAAAGATATTATACATAAAAATTTACTAATTAGAAAAATATTGTTTGGAGAGAAAAGTAGTTCAAATATAATATGAACTATTATAGTTCACATATAATAACATGAAAAGGATTACAATTATATTATATAATTCAAATAAAAAAATAATTTATGTAACATAATAAAAAAGTCTTAATCGGGTTTAAAGTCCAATATAAAGATTTAACAAAAAAATTAGGCGTAAGAAAGGGTTAACATCTAAAGTATTAACCATTATTTTACACATAAATTTGCACCTTTTATCCATGATAAAGTTTTCTTGTTATATATTTCAAGATCTCATGGTTGATATTTTTATAACTTTTACAAGAACAAAAACATCGAAAAATTATATTACTTATTTAAAGTCATAACACGTGACCTTTTAAATATTTTTCAACTTTAGCTAATCTTTCGTGGTTGATATTTTTCAACTTCTACAAGAACTAAACATGGAAAAATTATATTACTTATTTAAAGTCCTAAACACGTGACCTTTTAAATATTAGTCATAAAAGTTGTATGATCAATTAATTACGTTAATATCGTTAAGAACACACACATTAGTTTACTTTTTTTTCCCCCATAGAATCTGCATCCACTAAAAGTAATATGAAAGATTTATAAGTATTTTATAGAGTTTAAACAAGGAAAGAATTTATGTATGGTAAAATACCAATTGATTTAAAGCCCTAAAATTTTGAACTTCTTACTTACCTCAAATAAGGAAATATTTAATAATAAAAATTTTAGTCAATTTTAAAGTTCTAAATATTAGAGAATTAATTAAATAAATGTTTTATCCAATGTGAAATTTATTTTTAAAGGATAAAAAAAGGCGAACGACATTTCGCTAAGAGGTTTCATGCTTTTAATATAATATAGATATAGATAGATATAGATTCATATATGTATATTTTGAACCTATAACTTGAACAAAAAGAAACGGCTTAGACAAAAGGGTGTTTTTAAGTTTTCAATTCACGCCAATTCCTCTAGTCGTTGTTAGGGTATCAAGAGCCAAGGGCTCCGTCGTTCAATCATGTCAGATTCAAATCCTGAAATTCATGCGCTGGGAACGCAGCTCCTCCAGTTTATGTCGAATACTTCCAAAAGATTGGACACTCAGCAAGAGCATTTGTTGGCACTGCTTCAGGAGATACGGGAGTCGAAGGCGGAAACTACTAAGAATTTAAAGCTAATCCAGGAGAAATTGGATTTCCCTTCTCCATCAGTTAATCCCTCAAGTATACTTTCCTCTTCTTTCATGCATTTAATGAGCCCAATAACTGTAGCTCTTTTGGCTTATTTGCATTTTATCCGTTGCAAATGTAGCAACTGTATTTCATTTAGCATAAGCCTTTGGGTCCGTTGGAGAAATGTATGCTTGTATGTATATGTGTGTGTGCTGATTTATCATAAGTTCCATGGATCTGTTAAATGTATGTATACTGATTTGGACTTTATTGATTTCTATGATGTATTTATCTTCTTCTCATTTTCTAAAAAATCGTCCATTAGTGAATTTGGTATATTTTTATAGAAGTACTGCCAGCGCCATCGCAACATTAGCAGCACAATGTGAATTGCAACAATTGGATTAAAGGGGAATGTGCATATGGTGACACATGTACGTATTTGCATTCTTGGACTAATAGTGATTGCTTCAATTTGTCGATCAAAATCGAAGTCTCCCAAGTCTGATTGTAACAATCCGGTCGATCATTTTGAGAGTAATAGCCTCGATCCCCTATTTTCTACTTTTCCCGTATCTGGTTTTTCTTATGTGACTTGCCGGGAGGTCTTGTTTTTGGTTTCTGAGTGAGTTGGGACACTTAGTCCCTAAAACGGAAGCTTAAGTCTTAGGATTTTGACCGTAGTCGGAACTGTGTGAAGACTACTCCGGAATGGAGTTCTGTCGGTTCCGTTAGTTTCGTTGGGTGATTTTGGACTTGTGAGCGTATCCGGACTATGAATTTTAGGTATGTAGCTGATTTAGGCTTGAAATGGCAAAAGTCAAATTTTTGAAGATTTTAATAGAAAGTGGACTTTTTGATATTGGGGTCGGATTCCGATTATGAAAGTGGGAGTAGGTCAGTGCTGTTGAATATGACGTGTGTGCAAAATTTGAGATCAATCGGACGTGGTTTGATAGGTTTCGGCATCGGTTGTAGAAATTTGAAGTTTCAAGTTCATTAAGTTCGGATTGGAGGGTGATTCGTGTTTTGGTTGTTGTTTGATGTTATTTGAGGGCTCGACTAAGTTCGTGTGGTATTTTGGGACTGGTTGGTATGATTGGTTGTGGTCTCGGTAGCCTCGGATGTATTTCGGATGCCTAACGGTTTGAATTTGGACTTGGGCAAATGGCTGAAGTTGCTAGTTCTGGTGGCGCAGAAGCGGAGTTGGGTGGATTGGTCAGGGGTCGCAGGTGCGTGGGAGAGGCCGCATCTGCGATGCCCGCAGATGCGCAAAGCTGATCGCAGGTGCGAAGAGAGATCGCAGAAACAAATAGGATTTAGCAGGCGGGCACTCGTAGGTGCGACCCTTCATCGCAAGTGCGGAGGCAGAGGGGAGTAAGTGGTTTGCCCATAAGCGCTCTTTTTGCCGTACAAGCGGACGCGCAGGTGCGATCCCAAGCTCCGTAGGTGCGGAAATGCCTGGGCAGAACCAACTTAAGCGGGACTTCGAGATTTTTGGCCATTTTTATCATTTTGAGCTCAGACTTTGGAGGTTTTTGAGAGGGTTTTCGAAGAGATTACTGAGGTAAGCTTCTTGTATTCATTTTTCATCAATAATCTTGCTTCCCCATTTATTTTACACCTAGTTAGTGTGTATTTAAGGTGGAATTTGGGAGTTTGAGGCTAGGGATTTGAAAAGTTTGATTTTGGGTTTTGAGTGGTCATTTGAGGTCGGATTTTGATAAATTTGTTGTGGTTGGACTCGTGAGTGAATGGGCTTTCGGATTTTGTGATTTTTGCCCGATTCCGAGACGCGGGCCCTGGGAGACATTTTGGGGCGATTTTCTAATTTCTTGCTTTATCTTTTATTTTATTAATTAGATTAGTTTCTTTTAGTTGTATTTATGGTATGTAATTGATTTTGGCTAGATTTGGGCCATTCGGAGTCGGATATTCATGGAAAAGGCATTGTTACTGATTCATTGAGCTTGGTTCGAGGTAAGTGGCTTGCCTAACCTTGTGGGGGAGGGGGGATCCCCTTAGGATTTGGTACTGTTGTGATATGTGAGCGCCGTGTACGTGAGGTGACGAGTACCTACACTGGCTATTTGTTGTAAAACCTGATTTAGTTTACTGAGTAGTAATCTGTTCTTCTTTTACATTGAGTTATACCGATAAAATGAGTATTAGCCAATTTTTCATTCTTAATTGAGTTATTCCATTATGCGTAGTTATCCTGTTTAGTCTAATATCGCATGTTTATGTGCTTTAGCATATGTTTTTCATCCTGGTTTTCATCTTGTTGTTTCTCTGTGAATTTATGCTGTTAATTTCTCCGTTTTTACTTCATTTTTATTATATCATATGTCTTGTTATTATATCCCAGTAGGGCCTGGACCCTACCTCGTCACTACTCTACCGAGGTTAGGCTTGACACTTATTGGAGTTCTCCCTGCATATTTACTTTTGAGACTACGAGGCGGTACCTCGGGAGTTCTCCCTGTACATTTACTTTTGAGACTATGAGGCGGTTCCTCGGAAGATCTCCTTGCACATTTACTTTTGGGACTACGAGACGGTATCTCGGGAGCGCCCCCTGTTGTTATCACATTGTTCTTGTGTTGTTGTTTCTCTATGAATTCATGCTGTTAATTTCTCCGTTTTTACTTCATTTTTATTATATCATATGTCTTGTTATTATATCCTAGTAGGGCTCAGACCTGACCTTGTCACTACTCTACCGAGGTTAGGCTTGGCACTTACTGGGTACCAATTGTGGTGTACTCATGTTACTCTTCTGCATATGTTTTGTGTGCAGATTCAATTGCTCGTTATCAGCTACATTACTAGCGAGTCGAGATAACTTTGGAGACTTTCGCAGACCTCCCCTCTATTCTTCCCGTGTCAAACACTTACTGTATTCCTTTTTGTTAGACTCTGGTGTATATAGATACTATTTCCTTTTAGTAGCTGTGATTCATGATGTTCCGGGTATTGTGAAGACTGTGAATTATATAGTATTGGTTATTGTACATGCCGAGCGGTATTGTTACTAGTTATTCAGTTATCCACTGCTGTTAGTTGCCAAGTTTTACTTTCATATTGTTATTTCACCAATTTGTTAGGCTTATCTAGTCGTAGAGACTAAGTGTCATCACGACGTTATACGGAGGGAGTTTGGGTCCTGATAAGTTGGTATCAGAGCTCTAGGTTTGTAGGTGTCGTGAGTCACAAGCCAGTTTATTAGAGTCTCGCGGATCGATACGAAAACGTCTGTACTTATCTTCGGGAGGCTATGGAACTGTTAGGAAAAATTATACGTCTTTGATTCCTTGTCGTGCGAAATTTGTTGACATCAAAAAATTCTAAACTTCTGTATTCTATTCTTTCTCACAGATGGTGAGGACCCATACCGGAGGATCTGATGACTAGGCACCCGCGCCCCTTGCTAGAGCCACAAGAGGTCGGGGCCGGGGTAGAGGCCAAGGATGACCACGCGGTGCAGCCAGAGCACCCGCGCGCACTGCGACAAATGACCCCCCAGTAGCTCCAGCTAGAGGGCAGGTACCTGAGGTGCCTATTGTTGCACTAGCTCTCCGTGAGACTCTATCCCAGTTTTTGAGCATGTTCAGCACCTTAGATCTGGCTGGACTGATTCCACTTGCTCCTGCCACATCTCAGGCTGGGAGAGGGGCACAGACTCCCGCAGCCCGTACTCCTGAGCAGAGGGTCCAGGTTGACCACGCCCAAATGTTCATCCCTATGCAGCCGGTAGCTCTGGTTCAGCACGAGACTAGGACAACCGTTTTTGAGGCAGAGCAACTCAGACTTGAGAGGTACAAGTAGTACCACTCACCTACCTTAAGCGGATTGGCTACAGATGATGCTCAGGTTTTTCTGGAGGAGTGTTATCGAATTCTCCATACTATGGGAATAGCGGAGACGAGTGTGGTTTCTTTTACCACCTTCCAGCTTAGAGGAGCAGCCTATAAGTGGTAGCGTGCTTATGAGTTGAGTAGTCCGGATGAGGCAGCTTCACTTACATGGACTCAGTTCTCGGACATGTTTTTGAGAGAGTATGTACCTCAGAGCCTCATGAACTCATGTCACGCAGAGTTTGAGCAGCTGCGCCAGGGTGCTATGACTGTGTCAGAGTATGCAGTCTGCTTCAGTGATTTGGCCCGACATGCACCGGCCTTGGTTGCCACAGTTCGAGAGAGGGTTTGAAGGTTTATTGAGGGACTCCACCCCAGTATCCTGATTAGTATGGCCAGGGAGTTGGAGATGGATATTTCTTATCAGTAGATTGTGAGTATTGCCAGGAGATTGGAGGGCATGCTTACTCGGATAGAGAGGGGAGGGAGGCTAAGAGGTCTTGAGAGTCTGGCACTTACATCGGTACTCGTGCCCCATCCCTATGAGCCTTATTATGCACCGCCAGTATCTAGTGTGCCACCGGCTTAGGGTTCTTTTAGCGGCCAGTCCAGCAGACCTGGCCCGAATCAGTCATAACAGCCACGCCCTCCGAGGGGTTGTTTTGAGTGTGGTGACACTCGCCATATGATGAGGGATTGCCCCAGACTTGGGAGGGGTGCACCTCGGCAGACTTCTCATCCACCACGTGCTCCACTCGGTCCTCAGGCTATGATTTCAGCACCTGCTACTGCCCCACCTACTCACCCAACTTGAGGTGGAGGTCGGGGAGGTCGAGGTCGCCGTAGAAGGGGAGTCCAAGCTAGATATTATGCTCTTTCGGCTCGTATAGAGGCAGTTGCTTCCGACTCTGTAATTACAGGTATTGTTCTAGTTTGTCATAGAGACGCATCGGTCTTATTTGATCCAAGCTCTACATATTCCTATGTGTCCTCTTATTTTGTCCCATATTTGGGCATATATCGGGATTCTTTGAGTTTACATGTTTATATGTCTACTCCTGTGGGAGATGCTCTTGTTGTGGACCACGTGTATCGGTCGTGTTTGATTGCTCTTAGTGGTTTTGAGACTAGAGCCGATTTACTATTACTCAGCATGGTAGACTTTGATGTTATCTTGGGCATGGACTGGTTGCCACCCCATTATGCTATTCTTTATTGTCACGCTAAGACTGTGACGCTGGCTATGCCAGGTTTACTGTGATAAGAGTGGAGAGGTACCTTAGAATATACTCCCAGTCGAGTTATTTCATTTCTTAAAGCTCAATGAATGGTTGAGAAGAGGTATGACGTGTATCTAGTTTATGTGAGAGATGTAAGTATTGATACCCCTACAGTTGATTCAGTTCCATTAGTGAGGGACTTTCCATATGTGTTTCCAACTGATCTTCCGGGCATGTTGCCCGACAGAGATATTGATTTTGACATTGATTTGTTGCCGGGCACTCAGCCCTTATCTATTCCTCCATATCGTATGGCTCCTCTTGAATTGAGGAAGTTGAAGGAGCAGTTATAGGAGTTGCTTGATAAGGGCTTCATTCGGCCCAGTGTGTCACCTTGGGGTGCTCCTGTCTTGTTTGTGAAGAAAAAAAGATGGTTCTATGTGTATGTGCATTGATTATCGCGAATTTGAACAAATTTACAGTGAAGAACATGTATCCTTTGCCTCGTATTGATGACCTATTTGATCAGTTATAGGGTGTCAGAGTGTTTTCCAAGATTGACTTACGTTCAGGCTATTATCAGTTGAAGATTCTGGAAGCAAATATCCCGAAGACTTCCTTCCGGATTCGGTATGGTCACTACAAGTTCCTTGGGCTGACCAATGCCCCAGCAACTTTTATGCACTTGATGCACAGTGTGTTCTGGCCTTATCTTGACTCATTCGTCATTGTGTTTATTAACGACATTCTAGTGCACTCCCGGACTCGGGAGGATCATGAGCAGCACCTGAGTACTGTGCTTCAGACCTTAAGAGAAAAGAAGTTGTATGCAAAATTTTCAAAGTGTGAGTTTTGGCTTGACTCAGTGGAATTCTTGGGTCATGTTGTATCGAGTGATGGGATCCAAGTTGATCCGAAGAAGATTGAAGCAGTGCAGAGTTGGCCCAGACCGTCCTCAGCTACGGAGATCCAGAGTTTTCTTGGTTTGGCGGGGTATTACCGTCGATTTGTAGAGGGATTCTCATCCATTGCAGCACCTATGACCAGGCTGACCTAGAAGGGTGTTCTGTTCAGGTGGACAGAGAAGTGTGAGGAGAGCTTTCAGAAGCTCAAGACATCTTTGACTACAGCCCTAGTATTGGTATTGCCTATCGGTTCGGGGTCTTATACTATATATTATGATGCATCGCGGATTGTTTTCGGCACGGTGTTGATGCAGGACGAGGGTGATTGCCTACGCATCCAGAAAGCTGAAGGTGCATGAAAAGAACTATCCTGTCCATGACCTTGAGTTAGCAGCTATTGTTCATATTTTGAAGATTTGGCGGCACTATTTGTACGGTGTTCCTTGTGAGATTTTCACTGATCATCGGAGTTTGAAGCATCTGTTCAAGCAAAAAGATCTAAACTTGCGTCAGCGGAGGTGGTTGGAGCTACTTAAGGACTATGATATCACTATTTTGTACCATCCGCGGAAGGCCAATGTGGTGGCCGATGCTTTGAGTTGCCGGGCAGAGAGTTTGGGGAGTTTAGCATATCTACCAGCAGCACAGAGGCCATTGGCATTGGATGTCCAGGCCTTAGCCAGCCAGTTTGTGAGATTGGATATTTCTAAGCCGAGTCGAGTATTGGCTTGTGTGGTCTCTCGGTCTTCTCTTTATGATCGTATCAGGGAGCGTCAGTATGATGACCCCCATCTACTTGTCCTTAAGGATACAGTTCAGCATGGTGATTCTATGGAGGTCACTATTGGAGATGATAGTGCATTGAGGATGCAAGGCAGGCTATGTGTGCCCAATGTTGAGGGATTGCATGAGTTGATCCTTCAGGAGGCTCACAGTTCGTAGTACTCCATTCTTCTGGGTGCCGCAAAGATGTATCAGGACTTGAGGCAACATTACTAGTGGAGGAGGATGAAGAAATACATAGTGGAGTATGTGGCTCGCTGTCTAAATTGCCAGCAGGTGAAGTATGAGCATCAGCAGCCAGATGGGTTGCTTCATAAGTTAGAGATTTCGGAGTGGAAATGGGAGCGGATCACAATGGATTTCGTTGTTGGACTCCCACGAACTCAGCGGAGGTTTGATGCAGTCTGGGAGATTGTGGATAGGCTGACCAAGTCAGCTCTTTTCATTCCTATGATGACTACCTATTCTTCCGAGCAGCTGGCTCAAATTTACATATGCGAGATCATTAGGCTTCATGGTGTACTGGTATCTATCATCTCTGACCGGGGTACGCAGTTTACATCACGGTTCTGGAGGGCTGTACATCATGAGTTTGGTACTCGAGTGGAGCTGAGCACAACATTTCACCCCCAGACTGAAGGACAGTTCGAGGGCACTATTCGTATATTAGAGGATATGCTCCGTGCGTGTGTTATGGAGTTTGGTGGATCGTGGGATCAGTTCATGCCACTTGCGGAGTTTGCCTACAACAACAGTTATTAGTCGAGCAACCAAATGGCATCGTATGAGGCTCTGTATGGTAGGCGGTATTGGTCCCCAGTGGGTTGGTTCAGGATGCCTTGGATAAGGTGAAGGTGATTCAGGATCGACTTCGTATAGACCAGTCGAGACAGAAGAGTTATGCGGATTGGAAGGTTCGCGATGTTGCATTCATGGTTGGATAGCGGGTCTTGCTCCAGGTTTTGTCTATGAAGGGAGTTATGAGGTTCGGGAAGAAGGGCAACCTGAGACCAAGGTTTATCGGCCCATTTGAGGTGTTAAGACGTGTTGGGGAGGTTTTTATGAGCTTGCCTTGCCTCCCAGTGTTGGATTTCAGCTCAGTCCAGTTGGAAAAGGATCTATCTTATGTTAAGGAACCAGTGGCTATTTTGGACAGGTAGGTTCGAAAGCTGAGGTCAAAGAATATTGCTTCCGTAAAGGTTCAGTGGAGGGGTTAGCCGGTCGAGGAGGTGACTTGGGAGACCGAGCATGATATGCGCAGTTGTTATCCTCATCTTTTCACCGCTTCAGGTATGTCTCTATGCTCGTTCTAGGACAAACGATTATTTTAAGAGGGGGAGGATGTAATGACCTGACCGGTCGTTTTGAGAGTAATAGCCCTGATCCCATATTTTCTGCTTTCCCCGGATCTGTTTATGCTTATGTGACTTGCCGGGAGGTCTTATTTTTGGTTTCAGAGTGAGTTGGGACAGTTAGTCCCTAAAACAGAAGCTTAAGTCTTAGTATTTTGACTGTAGTCGGAACTGTGTGAAGATGACTCCGGAATATGGTTCTGTCAGTTTTGTTAGCTCCGTTGGGTGATTTTGGACATATGAGCATGCCCGGACTGTGAATTTGAGGTCTGTAGCTGATTTAGGCTTCAAATGGGGAAAGTTAATTTTTTTTAGAGATTTTGACCGGAAGTAGACTTTTTGATATCAGGGTCGAATTCCAATTCCGGAAGTTGGAGTAGGTCTGTAATGTTGAATATGACTTGTGTGCAAAATTTGAGGTCAATCGGACGTGGTTTGATAAGTTTCGGCATCGGTTATAGAAATTTGAAGTTTCAAGTTCATTAAGTTTGGATTGGAGAATGATTCGTGTTTTTGTTATTGTTTGATGTGATTTGAGGGCTCAACTAAATTCATGTGGTGTTTTAGGAATGGTTGGTGTGTTGGGTTGAGGTCCCGGGGTCCTCGGATGTGTTTCGGATGCTTAACTGTTTGAATTTGGACTTGGGCAAATGGCTGAAGTTGCTGGTTCTGGTGTAATCGCACATGCACAAGGCTGACCGCAGGTGCGAGAGGTGCAAGAAAAATGGCACAGAAGCGGAGTTGGGTGGATTGGACAGGGGTCGCAGGTGCGTAGGAAAGGCCGCATCTGCGAGCCCGCAGATGTGTAAGGCTGATCGCAGGTGCGAAGAGTGACCGCAGAAGCGGACAGGATTCCGTAGGCGCGCACTCGCAGGTGCGGAGGCAGAGGGGAGTAAGTGGTTTGCATAGAAGCGCTCTTTTTGCCGCACAAGCAGACGCGCAGGTGCGAGCCCAGACTCTGCAGGTGCGGAAATGCTTGGGCAGAACCTACTTAAGCGAGACTTCGAGATTTTTGGCCATTTTTATCATTTTGAGCTTTGACTTTAGATGTTTTTGAGAGGGTTTTCGAAGATATTACTGAGGTAAGATTCTTGTATTCATTTTTTATCAATAATCTTGCTTCCCCATTTATTTTTCCACCTAGTTAGTGTGTATTTAAGGTGGAATTTGGGAGTTTGAGGCTAGGGGTTTGAAGAGTTTTATTTTGGGTTTTGAGTGGTCGTTTGAGGTCGGATTTCGATAAATTTGGTATGGTTGGACTCGTGAGTGAATGGGCTTTCGGATTTTGTGATTTTTTCCCGATTCCGAGATGTGGTCCCGGGGAGACTTTTTTGGACGATTTTCTTATTTCTTACTTTAGCTTTGATTTCATTAATTAAATTAGATTCTTATAGTTGTATTTATGGTATGTAATTGATTTTGGCTAGATTTGGGCCATTCAGAGTCGGATATTCGTGGAAAAGGCATTGTTACCGATTGATTGAGCTTGGTTCGAGGTAAGTGGCTTGCCTAACCTTGTGTGGGGGAAATCCCCTTAGGATTTGGTACTATTGTGATAAGTGAGCATTGTGTACGTGAGGTGACGAGTATGTACATGGGCTATTTGTTGTAAAACCCGATTTATTTTGCTGAGTAGTAATCTGTTCTTCCTTTATATTGAGTTATATCGTTTAAATGTCTATTAGCGCGTTTTTCATTCTTAATTGAGCTATCCCATTATGTGTAGCTATCCTGTTTAGTCTAATATCGAATGTCTACGTGCTTTAGCTATTTATTTGAACTCTGTGAAGCATGCCTAGTTGATTTCCTGCTTTATCCTTCTTCTTTATCAGTATAACTGTGAAATCTTATTGTTAACAGTTGTTGACTTTTGAGACTACGAGGCGGTTCCTCGGGAGTTCTCCCGGCATATTGACTTTTGAGACTACGAGGCGGTGCCTCGGAAGTTCTCCCGTTACATTTACTTTTGAGACTACGCGGCGGTTCCTCGCGAGATCTCCCTGTACATTAACTTTTGGGACTACGAGATGATATCTCGGGAGTGCCCCCTGTTGTTATCACATTGTTCTTGTATTGTTGTTTCTCTGTGAATTCTTGCTGTTAATTTCTCCATTTTTACTTCATTTTTATTATATCATCTGTCTTGTTATTATATCCTAGCAGGGCTCGGACCTGACCTCGTCACTACTCTACCGAGGTTAGACTTGGCACTTACTGGGTACCAATTGTGGTGTACTCATGCTACTCTTCTGCACATGTTTTGTGTGCAGATTCAGGTACTCGTTATCAGCCGCATTACCAGTGAGTCGAGACAGCTTTGGAGACTTCAAGGTATATCTGCCGCGTCCGTAGACCTCGGAGTCCCCCTTTATTCTTCCCGTGTCAAACACTTCCTATATTTCTTTTTGTTAGACTCTGGTGTATAGAGATACTATTTCCTTTTAGTAGCTTGTGACTCATGATGTTCCAGGTTTTAAGAAGACTGTGAATTATAGAGTATTGGTTATTGTACATGTCGAGCGGCATTATTTCTAGTTATTTAGTTATCCACTGAGGTTAGTTGCCAAGTTTTACGTTCGTATTGTCATTTCCTCAATTTGTTAGGCTTACCTAATCGTGGAGACTAGGTGCCGTCGCGACGTTATACGGAGGGAGTTTGGGTCGTGACATTGATCATATTTCTTCTATCCATTTGTATAGTCTTGATTGTTATAATGTGTTTTTGTTATCTTTACTAGGTTCAAAATCTTTTATTTGTACTTATTTAGTGAGTATTGTTATTGTTAACACATATACGTTGTCTAGCTAAGATGAAGCAGTTGCTTTTTCAGTAGATTGACCCATTAATTAAATGGATTTTGGGAAACAGGCTATTACATGGAGGAAAATTCTTTATTCAGGGAGTATGGACATGTTACACCCCATGTTTTCGTACATGAAAGTACGCCATAAGTAAATTGATGAATGCTCCGAAATGAGATGTTACATTCCGCATTTTCGTACGTTAAAGTTTTGTCGTAGGCTAATCGACGTAAGTTCGGGAAGGAAATTATTTTGAGATTATAAGTATTATGCTATTTCAAACAAGTGAAAAGTAAATTCGTGAGGGTGAGAGGGTACGTGAATCAAAGAAAATATGTTTTGTCGAAGTTTGGCAAATTAAGTTAAAATACGGTCCGAGCTATAATACCCGGCATTTATGGCCTAGTGCCATACAAGGTAGCACGTGACCATGATAGTAAGGTGTATAAGGTGTGTTAAAAGTAAGTAGTATTTTAAGTAATTTAAGATAGTTATTAAATATGTGGGTAATTGATTAATTATTGGTTAGTGGGAGATTAATAAATTAACAATTAATTAGAATTGGATAAGCTTGATGGATCTTACCACAAACGTGGCAGCCCATGAAGTGGTTAACAAAGCCACTAAGTGACTCATATAAGGTATAGCAAGGTGTCACATTATTATAGTACATAACAAGGTTAACATTTTCTTTAGCCTTCTGAACGTGAATTGCACAAATATATTCACTTTAGCAATGCAAGCTAATGATTGCTTGCCCCTTAAGATTAGAAGAGACAACATCACATTTCAGAGAAATTGCATACATGATTTACAATGGTCGGAGCTGTAACGTGAGATTTTGCAATTCTAAGGAAGTACGGTGCAATCTTTCTGAAGAATATCATATGGAGTTTCCCCTACTTCGATCTGCAATTACATATTGTCGCTATTGACGTGTGTTGGAAGGATTGTCAAGAAAATTGGCTCAGGTATGTTACGGCTAAGCCCTTCCTTCATTTTGGGATGATCTCATAATTACATGTGTTTGATAACGAGGCATAAAGAGATGTTCATACTCCCGAATTTATATACATTATCCCAGTCCCATAAATTACAGTATTCTCCTTATCGGGACTTCATGTTTAATTGAGTAATTTCTTCTTCCAGTCAAGAGAGCAGAGAGCCTAAGTATACAGTATTAGAATATTTTCATTACCATCGAGCTATAATCGATGGGCAGGCTCCTATTGGGCAACTTCTGATTAGGTGGCAAGTTATATACCGAGCCTACTGTGGCCGAGCGCCTATGAGCGAGGCCAGAATGGCCGAGATACAGAGCCTAGTATAGTAGATGCCTATGAGCGATCCTACTACGACAGAGCAGTTATATATACCGAGCCCTATAAGGCCGGACAACTATTTTACTTACTATATTGAGAGAGGTGAGTCAGTATCAGCAGGTAAGCATATCTTCAAATTATCTTTGACTCCCAGTTACTTTCAGTTATTATATTATCAGTTCAGTTTTAGCTTTCAGTTATTCTGTTGCCTTACATACTCGGTACGTTATTTCGTACTGATGTCCCTTTTGCCAGGGACGCTGCATTTCATGCTTGCAGATTCAGACAGATAGACGAGTAGACATCCTCAGTAGGTGTTGCCCGATTTCAGCTTGATCGATAACCTCCGAGTCCTTCGGAGTTGCCAGGTCTAGAGTTTTATGTACATCTTGTATATATATGTATGTATGTATGTATATATATATATATATCGGTTCTAGATTTTTACGTACATCTTGTGTATATATGTATATATATGCTATGGATAGGTCGAGGCCCTGTTCCTATCACAGTACATCCATCAGTAGAGGCTTGTAGACATATCCTGTCAGTTAGTGCAATATGTTGGGCTTGTAAGCCTTGTATGTATATTTTGTTGGTTTTCCAACTGTAGTAGTTATGACTGCCTTGTCGGCCCAGCTTTATATTGATGTCTATTCAGCGTTCGCAAATTTCCTTGCAATATGGCCCATGGCCAAAGTATGACATTATATGTTCAGAGTTCCTTAGTCGCAAGTTGGTATGCAAGGATAGGTGAGGCACCGTGTGCCGGTCTCGCCCCCAGGTTCGGGGCGTGATAGAAGTGGTATCAGAGCAGTTCTATCCTAGCAGTGCTGTCAATCTTTCTTCTTATTCTAGATCATGTGGTAGAGCTCAGTTGTAAGAATTCAAACTCCTAAACTCTATGTTACTCATAATAAGATGATACCTACAACCAAAAGACAGTTGGTAAGAGTTGAGTCAGAGGAACTCGATTTTGCATGATTTTTATGATGAGTAAATGTAAGGTCTTCAGTAGATCATGTGTGTGCTAAGACGTGTAAGCTTCTCGATAAGGAACCTTAAGGCAAGAATATCTATCCACCCCTATGGTGATAGGCAATGAGAGATTCAGAAGGTAGATACAAGCTTCAATAAGAAAAAGGAGCAAGATGAAAAGGGTACGAGGTACCAGTTAATGAAGATTATCGGTATTTTCAACTGAGATAGAAAATATAGGCATTGTGAGTTACCTTCAACAGTAACAGAGGTATGTATAATTGGCCACACCCATCTTAGTTATGCCCTATTAGGGAAAACAGGTGTAGTTAAGAAAAGGACGGGATTTCAGGATCCGGATGGGGTTAGAGTGACCCAAAATGGTGGATGGATTATTTCCGTTAGTTGACATTTTCGAAGGATATTGCAAACATGCTAATAGATCTCCTTGTGAGACACCCAGGTGGTGCACTCTAGAATATTACAATTAGGTGTGAATACTAGCATGATCAAGAATTCAAAAGATAGGCACTGAAAGCCTGGAAGTGATAAATATTACCTTAGTGTGGCTCCCATCCCTAGTAGAGCGAGAAAGTTGAGCAACCCGAAGAGCCACTGGACGGAGCAAAGGGGAGCTAAAAACAAAAGAATATCTTGTTGACGTTTTCAGAATAAAGTGATAGACATAAATGTTAGCGGAAAATAAGAAGAGAGTCAATAAAGTATTATGAGTAATATATGATACATGGATGACAACGGTAGATCAAAAAGATGACAGTATTACAGAGTCTATGGTCAAGTGAAGGAAAAAATGAGAGGTGACATGCCTTAAGACAACAAAAGAGTATAGGCCATAAAGTCATATCCTCATTTCGAGAAATAAGTTCGTGACTTCAACGCAACTACCAGAAGGAAAAGTTAGACCCCAGAATAATAGAAATCAGTATGGACTGATGAACAAGATAAACTAATCATGAATTAGGGACTGCGTGATTTGATAATAGTCGGTATCATGAGAATTTCAGATTTCGTTCCGGCGATATTAGAATGGACAATAGAAGAAAATTCTTAAGAAATTTAGAGAATGGTCATTTAGGGAAATGCTTCCCTAAAGCTAGCAATGTGAGCAAAGTTAAACTTAAGGGACTGTATGTGTCAGTTACACTAAGTGTCACCGTCGCGAGTAAGGAATTTTATTATCCTTGATACGGAAAGATTACCGCAAGGCAAATAAGGGTCATCGATGATATGAAAAGACGCCAAAGATGAAGAGGTAAAACATCTATACGCAGATCATCATAGCACTAAATCTTAGTATTCCCCTAAAAGGGGGAATATGGAGTGATATGATATTAAGTCAGAATTAAGTGATTCTAGTAACTATGGAATGGTAAAGGAAGAATGCGATAAAAAATAAAGAAGAAGGAATTATATTGCACTTATTCAAATCCTATGGATATGCTATGACTCCGGATCAATATGCAAGCACGATGTCAAGGAGAGGAAGTAAGGGTTTCGGCCTGGGATATTTTTGATAAATAAGGAGCCAGTGAGAGAGGTGAGTTAAGACAAAAGATACAAAAGGCATAACCCAAGAAAGATTACGTGGAATATTGATATGAAAATGGGCCAAAAAGTAGTTAGCAGTTGACTCAGGAAGAGCCTAGTTATGGCTAGACAGGTGGTTATAGACGAATCAGCAGATAATGCAAGATAAACATAGTAAAACCCAATATAGTGAATTCAGTCTCGCAGATATGAC
Source organism: Nicotiana tabacum (assembly GCF_000715075.1). NCBI lineage: Eukaryota > Viridiplantae > Streptophyta > Magnoliopsida > Solanales > Solanaceae > Nicotiana > Nicotiana tabacum. Next base: position 153,033,790 of record NC_134096.1, on the reverse strand, counting down.
ATCGTAACCTTGAAAAATATTAAGATAGGAGTTGGGGTAGTTAAAGGTACCGTATGAGTGTTACGGAGGAAAAAGAGAGTGCCACTGGTAAAGACAATCAAAATATTAGCTCAGAAGCAACCCTATGAGCACAAGGGCATGGAGGTAAGTAAATAAGGATAATTACAAGTAAGAAAGAACATCAAAAAATCTGCCGGATAAACGATGTAATAAGCTCGCAGCCTTACAAGAATAAGAGGGTCCTCCCTAAGTAGTACAATGAAAGACTAGCTGAGGAAATAAGAAAGAAGGCTTCAACCTAAGCAAAGTGACCTAAAGAGGAAATAGTCATGTAACAACAGTCTCACAACAATATTGTATGCACTCCATAAGAAGGTGGCACCTACCGTGGCTAATGAACGGGGAGAAAAATTAGAAGTGATATTCAAGATCATATCAGTTGTATGGAATTCCAATATGTGTGGGTACTGAGATAAGCTAAGTATGCACGCAACAAGGGGGCAGAAAGACCAGGAAAAGTAATAGCTTAGGTTCAAAGAAAGCTGAGAGGGAAGGAAAGGAATTATTCGATCAATGATCCAGAGTTAGTTACGTCATGAACGCACTTATGATTTCGGAATATTATCCATGCAACATATATACTGACATTTATATAGCCGTAAAAGACTCCGGTATAAGTTAAAAGAAAGAATTAAGCTCAGGGTATAAACAAAGGATTGAATTGTTAGAAGATTGTGTCATGGATATTCTATAGGGCCCATGGAAGGCTAAAGTAATAACTAATACCAGGAGCTACAGATCGGAAGATAGATCAAGCCTACATGAAGGCTGATCAAAAGGAAGAGGAAACTAAAGAGTTACATCAACCAAATAAATCAGGAGTCTGATTATTAGACCGAGAAAATTATAGAAATTGTGATTAAGAACATTACAGATTTACTCTAATATCAGAGGTATAAGAGAGATAGTACACCAACTATATTCTATAATGGATTTACGATAAAGCCAGTTAGAAGAAGTACCAGCCTCATAAGAAGTCAGTATGAAGCTCCCACCGGATTGTGTATGCAAGTATTGTAATAGAGATTCAAGTTGTGAATGTGACTTATAACTATGTGGAAGGAAGGTTATGAAAGAGATAAAAGATGTGATAATAGTCCATACTTTAGATAGAAGGCTAGAAGCGCTGGGATTCAGTATCCAGGAATGATAGCAGCATCTTCAGTAGCATATCTTCAAGCCTATGGTTTCTATGTATCGAGAGGTCTAGTTAAAAGAGTAAAGAAGAGTTAGAGATGATGTGATGTCTCGCTTGATGTTCCAGAATAAACGAGGAAATCTATAGTGCGAGCAAGTTAAAGGAAGGTTGCGAGTAGTATAAATAGATATGTGTAGGTCGCAAGCTAAAGTATGGTAAAGCGACAAAGTTTTAGGAAGGCAGGAGTAAGGATAAGAAAGGGCGAGTGAGAAGGTGACGAGAATTGATAAGTCCTCAGGATTAAGCCCATGAAAACATGGGAGCTAATGGTCTATCTAAGTTATAGAGAGCTCAGTATAGCCTGAGTGAACTCAAAGGAGTCCAAGACTAGTAGCATTTAGAAGAGATGGAATGCTGCCCTGGTAGTAGAATGAGGGTGTAATTGTGATAAATGAAGGATGCCGTTTGGGCCTTCGATTGAATAATGATTTGAAGGGAAAAAAAGAAGGGAAATTTCATGAATTGCACAGGATTAAAATACCCACGTAAGGTGAATCACATTGGGATGCTATGAAATACAGTTATGAAAGCATGGTATCGCCCCAGGTGGATCAGTCTAATCATTTCACATGTTCCCCGATGAGACGTGAGCCCTAGAAGTAGTATTACATAAAAGCTCAAGTTATCAGTGGTAGATGATAGATCAACATTAAGGTGAATCAACAATGGAAGGACAAAACTCACAAGTATGAGGTGAGATTAGGCAGTCATACTTAAGATGAACAGTAATAAGGAAGCATTAATGGACATAGATTTATACATATGGGATAAGCAACGAACGTAACCTGGAGTTTGGCAGCAGACCTCAGTAATGATAAATCGAGGTAAGAGTTATGGTATATTATGACCTACTTAAATGCAGTAAAGTCATGCGGATAGATAACCGAGCCTATGAAATAAGATATAGCAATATTTGTAAGTTCGACAAAGTACCGAGCGAAGAACTTCAGTATACCTACAGATGCCCAGAGAGGTATCTTGTCAAGCTCTGTATATGTTTACAAAGTGAGGCCTAAAGATTGGCTAAAAACCGGAGGAAAAAGCTGGAGGGAAGAGTCGCATAGGCGCACATACAAGGAAAAAGTGGTACAGGCTGCATGATAGAAGGTAGCAACAGTTATGAGATTGGAAGAATTCCGACCACAAGTCGTGGTGTGAGAAAGAGGCCTAAAGGGGGGAATGCCCCGGCCTTTGGATTTATTCATAGAACAATTGCCTAGATTGCAAGGAGAGTACTAAAGTATTTGCAAGAGCTATAGGTTATGATTATCACATGGCACATGAACTAATCAAGACGGATCAATTTCACTTCTTAATAAGAGCATTGTTAAACCCCATATTTTCGTACGTAAAAGTATGCCATAAGTAAATTGATGAAAGCTCGAAAATGAGATGTTACATTCCGTATTTTCGTACGTTAAAGTTTTTTCGAAGGCTAATCGATGTAAGTTCGGGAAGGAAATTATTTTGAGATTATAAGTATTATGCTATTTCAAACAAGTGATAAGTAAATTCGTGAAGGTGAGAGGGTAAGCGAATCAAAGAAAATAAGTTTCGGCGAAGTTAGGCAATTTGGGATAAAAATGGTCCGATCTATAATACCCGGCATTTATGGACTAGTGCCATACAAGGTAGCACGTGACCATGATAGTAAGGTGTATAAGGTGTGTTAAAAGTAAGTAGTATTTTAAGTAATTTGAGATAATTCTTAAATATGTGGGTAATTGGTTAATTATTGGTTAGTGGGAGATTAATAAATTAACAATTAATTAGAATTGGATAAGCTTGATGGATCTTACCACCAACGTGGCAGCCAATGAAGTGGTTAACAAAGCCACTAAGTGACTCATATAAGGTGTAGCAGGGTGTCACATTATTAGAGAACATAACAAGGTTAACATTTTCTTTAGCCTTCAGAACGTGAATTGCACAAATATATTCACTTTAGCAATGCAAGCTAATGATTGCTTATCCCCTTAAGATTAGAAGAGACAACATCATGTTTCAGAGAAATTGCATACGTGATTTACAATGGTCGGAGCTGTAACGTGTGATTTTGAGATTCTAAGGAAGTACGGTGCAATCTTTATCAAGAATATAATATGAATTTTACCCTACTTCGATCCCCCGTTACATGTTGTCGCTATTGACGTGTGTTGGAAGGATTATCAAGAAAATCGGCTCATGTATGTTAATGCTAAGACCTTCCTTCATTTTGGCATGATCTCGTAATTACATGTGTTTTATAACGAGGCATAAAGAGACGTTCATACTCCCGAATTTATATACATTATCCTAGTCCCATAAATTATAGTATTCTCCTTATCGAGACTTCATATTTAATTGAGTATTGTCTTCTTCTAGTCAAGAGAGCAGAGAGCCTATATATACAGTATTACAGTATTTTCATTACCATCGAGCTATAATCGATGGGCATGCCCTTAATGGGGAACCTCTGATCAGATGGTAAGTTATATACCAAGCCTACTGTGGCTGAGCGCCTATGAGCGAGCCCAGAATGGACGAGATACAGAGCCTAGTATGGCCGAGCGCCTATGAGCTAGCCTACTATGGCAGAGCAGTTATATATACTGAGCCCTATAAGGCCGGACAACTATTTTACTTACTATATTGAGAGAGGTGAGTCAGTATCAGCAGGTAAGCATATCTTCAAATTATTTTTGACTTCCGGTTACTTTTAGTTATTATATTATCAGTTTAGTTTCAACTTTCAGTTATTCTGTTGCCTTACATACTCGGTACGTTATTTCGTACTGACGTCCCTTTTGCCGGGGATGCTGCATTTCATACGTGCAGGTTTAGATAGACACACGAGTAGACTTCCTCAGTATGTGTTGCCCGAGTTCAGCTTTATCGGTAAGCTCCGTGTCCTTCTGAGTTGCCAGGTCTATAGTTTTATGTACATCTTGTGTATATATGTATATATATATATGTTTATGGATAGGTCGAGGCCCTGCTCCGATAATATTACATCCATCACTAGAGCCTTGTAGACATATTCTGTCAGTTAGTGCAGTATATTGGGCTTGTAAGCCTTGTATGTATATTTTGTTGGTTTGCCAGCTGTAGTAGTTATGACGGCCTTGTCTGCCCAGCTTTATATTAATGTTTAGTCAGCGTTCGCAAATTGCCTTGCATTATGGCCCATGGCCAAAGTATGACATTATATGTTCAGAGTCCCTAAGTCGCAAGTTGGTACGCAAGGCTAGGTGAGGCACTGGGTGCCGGTCTCTCCCCCCAAGTTCGGGGCGTGACAGGACAAGACTGTAAAAATGTGGGATTTCGTCAATATAAAGATTCTCCTCATCTTTCCCCTTTCAGTTTTTAAGTTATGCAACACAAATATTGGAATAAGAAAATTTAATGTTATTGTTTGGCATACACCATCCCAGAGATAAGGATAATTCTTTCTCCAGCTTAGCATGTTAAAAACATAAAAATGAAGCCTCTGCCTTACTGAAAGAAGGAGTAAAATGGAAAGAAAATATCATTCAGTTTGACAATTATGAAGAAAACAAGCTGTCAATGAAAGTGTGGAACTCTAATTAACCTTACTTAGAAAGGAAAAAAGTATTTTTGGAGCTGAATTTAAAGGAAAGACATCTTGAAACTTGTAATATATCTTGTCCTATATGATAAACATTCTTCCATATTTCCATTTGAAGATAGTAAATTAGTTTCTTGACTCGAAAACTTTTCCACGGGATATGATGATTTATTCTCTTTGTGAGACTAGTTTCTAGCTTTGGAGGATCATGAATGAATTCTTCTGTTGTAGTTAGTACAATCCTTCACTCTTATTAATGAAGTAAGAAGTCTGGTATGCGACATGCAATGTATTTTTGTCACGACCCAAAATGCAACTAGTCGTGATGGCACCTAACCCAACCACTAGGTAAGCCAATTAACAACTATCCAATTCCAATGATATTTAATAAGACAGTTAAGTAAACAATTTATTTGAATCTTATATATTTTTCAAGGTCTGGTAGTACAAATCATGAGCTTATAAGAATAGAGTTTACAAAGCTGAAATGAAATAAATACATCATCTGTTTGAAAAGTACATAAACAGAGTTTTATAGATCTACGGCTACCACGAACAAGAGGCAGCTACAACCGGGACGCAGGTACATCTTCAAATCCATCTCCTATCAAACACAGCAACATCAACAGCCAATAGCTACACGGTAGGTACAGAAGTATAGTATGGGTACAACCGACCCCATGTACTCAATAAGTAACAAATCTAACCTTAGGTAGAAAGTAGTGACGAGCTAACACAAAGGTCGGGTCCAACACCAATATTCCACAACAGTTCATAACATCATAGTACAAGTAACAAAAGAGGTATCTCAGAAATAAAATTCTCAGTTCATTCACATTTCCAGAAAAATAGCCATTTCGTTTCAGATATCTCAGTGAAAACCCAAATCATTTACCGAAAATGCCAAAATATGAGTAAGTTTGAAAACTGTGATTTTTCCCAAAACTCCTTTCAACAAATAGTAAGATGTTTCATTTTCAGATAGCATGAGGAAAGTACTTCTCTATGCCTACATGTCAAGATACAGGTAAAATCATAAATGTCCCCAAAACTGGGTAGCTGAAGTAAATGCACCTCTATGCATGTATCACAAGTACGCATGTCAAATGCAATGCATCTCAATGATGAGCTCATGTGCTCACACTCTCGGAGTACCCAATCTCACTGTCTCGCATTCTCTCTCACTATGCTCAGCACACTCAATCACTCAGCGATGTACAATACCTGATGCGGCGTGGAACCCGATCCATATATGACCATAAAGTTCGTTGGGGGTGTGTAGACTCCGGAGGGGCTCCTTCAGCCCAAGCGCTATATCGTTGTGGCGTGCAACCCAATCCCATAATATATAAATAGCCATAAGGCTCATTGCGACGTGCAACCCGATCCTATAAATGTAATCAATATATCGTTGCGGCGTGTAGCCCGATGCCAAAATAGTACTCTCACTTAGGCCCTCGGCCTCACTTAATCATAAATCTCTCCAGTCTCACTCACGGGCTCACAATGTCATGAAACTAGCCCGACAACAATGATATGATGTATCAATAAATAATAACTGAGACTGAGATATGGCATGAATGCATGGATATGACTGAGTATGAAATATCAATGAAATCAGTGAGATGACAGTAAGAAACGACCACTATGGATCCAAACAATATCGGCATAATGCCTAAACATGATATCTAGCATGATTGACCTCTTAACTACTTTATCACATATTGAAAACACGGATATCGACAAAGTACGACCACTATACAGTGCCATGGAAATAATAGAGTCTCAACTCACATGGTGTACGCCCACACACCTGTCACCTAGCATGTGCGTCACCTCAATACTAATCACATAATACGTATTTCGAGGTTTCATACCCTCAGCTCCAATATTAGAAGAGTTACTTACCTCTAACAAGCCAATACCAATGCCGAGAAAGCCAAGCGATGCTCCAAAGATGCCATCCCGTGCGTTCCGACCTCCGAACGGCTCCAACTAACCAAAAACAACTCAAGTACATCGAATAATGCCAAAGGAATCAATCCCGATAAAAAAAGATCAAATCTTGAATCAAAGCCCAAAATCTGCCAAAAGCCCAACCCGGGCTCGTACCACGAAATCCGACAAAATTTACAAAATCCAACAACCCATTCAATTACGAGTCCAACCATACTAGTTTCACTCAAATCCGACTCCAATTCGATGTTCTAAACTCAAAAATTTATATTATGAAACTTTAGGCCAAACCCCCTAATTTCCTCTTTAAAATTCACAATCCAAATACCAAAAATGAAGGTAGATTCATGGAATTAGATCAAAATCAAGTGTAGAACACTTACCCTAATCCTTATGATAAAAATTGCTCCAAAAGTCTCCTTAATCCGAGCTTGGAAATGTTAAAATGAAGCCAAAATTGCGAACCCTTGTATTTATCATTCTGCCCAGCACTTTCGCACCTGCGGCACATTAGCCGCTTCTGCGGCGTCGCTTTTGCGACCAAAAATACGCTTCTGTGAAGAAGCAATGGAGGTCTGCCTTCACACCTGCGGTAGAAACTCCGCTGCTGCGCACACGCAGGTGCGAGACCAAATTGCGCTCCTGCGCCCTTTCACACTGCATCTGTGCCTTCGTAGGTGCGAATAAACCTCCTCTTCTGCGGACTCCTGCTCCCAGCAACACCTCCGCTCATGCAACTCCTTTGTCGCTTCTGTGACCATCACACCTGCACAAACCAACAGCAGGTGCGGTCACACCAGAACCAGTAGCAACCAACAATAACAACATAAAGAAAAATGATCTGAATTCAATCCGAAATCGCCCGAGCCCCTCGGGATCCCGTCGGAACATACCAACAAGTTCCATTACCCAATATGGACCTACTCGAGGTCTCAAAACACAAACAACAATATCAAAATGATGAATTACACCTCAAATCAAAATCTATGAACTTTGAACTTTCAAATTCAATAACTCGTGCCGAAACATAGCAAATCAATCCTAAATGACGTTAAATTTTTCACTCAAGTCATAAATGACCGAAAGGAGCTATTCCAATTTCTAGAATTGGATTCCAACCCCGATATCAAAATTCAGCCCCCCCAGTCAAACTTCCCAAAAATTCAACTTTCGCCATTTCAAGACTAATTCCACTACGGACCTCCAAATAATTTTCTGGATACGCTCCAAAGTCCAAAATCACCTTACGGAGCTATTGGAATCATTAGAATTCAAATCGGAGGCCGTTTACATATAAATCAACATCCGGTCAACTTTTCCACCTTAAGTTTTTAATTTTGAGACTAAGTGTCTCATTTTACTCCGGAATCCTTCAGGACCTGAACCAATTACCCCGGCAAGTCATAAAATAACTGTAAAGTACAAAGTGAGCAGTAAATGGGGGAACAGGGATGTAATACTCGAAACGACCGACCGGCTAGTTACATCCTCCCCTACTTAAACATACGTTCGTCCTAGAACGTGCCAAGAGTTGTTTCCAAGCCACCAAATCACTATTCCATCTTACCACGCACATACTCGGGGGTGATCCCACGTCACCCTATCCCATAGAGGTTCGATAACATAACATAACTGAAATTTCTTAATTCTACTTAGCCCATAAGACTTAGAATCCAATTTCCAACATCCAAAATTTCTTATAGCATCTGAATCTCACAACCTACACACTGTATAAGTCTGAACAAACTGTACAAAGCCGAAACCATAACCCTTAGTACAATCGCATGAAATAGCACACAACACAGATACTCGTAGCAATGATTTCTAATCACAATAGCTGCTCAAAACAACCCAATGCCGGTAATAAACCTCATATCAAACAAGACTCCATTCTAAAACCTTCGTACACTATCGATGATGAATGAAACACGCAGAAATTCGGAACCATTCGTCAGATCCACCAATCATAGAGCTCCCTCTCCTTCGACAAGAACCAGAGCAAATTTCTAAGCCGACTTTCAATATTATCCTTCCAACCATGATGCAATCAATTCTAATAGTATCCATTCTAGGTCCAATGACCTCATCTCATCCAATACGACCACTCTAGTGACATGACACACCCATACAATCTAAAGCCATAACCCGTGCAATCCGTGCACCAATAAGTAACATTCCAAATGTACTCAATCATGGAAAAATGACTTAGACGAGAGAACCGTCCTGCAAGCTCAACGGGTACCACCACAACGCAATGCTAAGAACCTATCACACATCGTAGAACCAAAACACACGAATCTAACATAAGCGACCATATCTCAACATAACTTCGCTGCAATGCGCGACCCCAACAAACACTGATCCATATGAAATACTTTAGCCACCATGCTCAAAATCAATAACCACGCGTAATCCGACATCAAGTGCTCAAAGTGCATTACCATAACCATGGAAAAGCAGATGACACAATGCCACACAAAACCCGAAAGAACATAATCCATATGCCATCAACCATGCAATACCCAATTACTCATCTCGCTCAAATTCCGCTATAAAGCCCAAATAGAACCGCACCAGGTGTGCTTATAACCAATGAATCACAACTCCTCATAGTATAGAAGAGTAACTCATAGATCATTTTCAAATAGGAATAAGCTCAACAACAACCGAATGGCACATCCCTCAACAATAGCAGTGTGGAGCCAACCAATCCGGCTCAGCATAGAATACACATCCTAATTGGGCCTACCAATGGACCCCATATAAACTCTGGTCACCCACACATAGATAAATAATCCTCCAAAAGTCAACAGTGACTGAATCATAACACATACTATCACTCTGGCTAGCTTTGGCCACAACTTCACAGTCCACAACCACGAAACAATCTACTCTTGAAAACTCCCAGTCTCCAAATCTATAGAACACACGAATTACCATATCTGATCCCAACTCCACTGCCCGGATGTCTGACACATCTCTCATACATGATCATCCCATGAGGAACACTTCTATAATTCTTCCATGCCACATAGCAAAATCTAAATATCAGCAGTCGATCAACTAGGCGAGCATTGCAATACCAATGAAGCATCCATAAGTCAAAATATAATGCGCCTTCTGAAAAGCGCACCCTTCTCCTGCAATACCAAGTAGTAATAACATTCATCTAGACATCTGAAATAGTTTATGTTGTATATGAATTCATGACCTTCCCTTCAAACTAAACCGTGACCTTGCACACGCAACCTTAATCCCAAACAATACACCGCATCTATCATGCCATCATATGAAAAATATGAGAAACTCATAATCATTCTGAGTCACAAGTAGAATACATATCCGATTATCCTGAAACCTTCCATTTGATCTCATGTAGGAGAAAATCCCAATACGCAACATGTGCCTCATGCCAGTATGAAAGATCCACCTCGAACTATGATAGAAATCATCGAGAACTCTTCGAAACCCATTTGCACATAACCAAGCCATTAGAACCGAATCTCTCTAACTCAACCCAGCCACGCAGGTTGCCAAAACCCAAGAGCATTTCCACGAAATACCTGTGGAGACTAGCCCATCATAAGTACCCAAAGAGACGATTATATCCATTACTGTGTTGATCCAACCTACTACCACGCTATCCTATTTCTCCAAGTCCCTTCCAAATTACTTTCAAATTGCTACTTCTCCTTGATGGAACACCACGATCCTTAACCACAACTCACCCCACAAAACCTAGCATAAAACCACAACGCCCTAAGGCCCATAAGCCGCCGAATTCCCTTTTAAGTACACCAAAAGCACCAAAACCGAGACATCCACTCCGAAAGACCTTATGTGAATTTAAAATTGTTCTTCTTCCCTTTTCTTATACTAAAATGTAGAATCCATACTCATACAAAATTACTGCAAGTCTCGACACTATCCAATGTATAGCCATATACAAATCTTGAAAATTCCAAATCGCTGCATATAAATCTTGAATCCATTAGAACCATTCTCGAGAGTCATCCACTCTACTCAAATCTAAATTAAACCGACCGAATGACCTATGCCTCATTAGCACACCAACACCCAAGGGAGTAACCCATACTCCTAAGCAACCGAGCAAATTCCTACTCCATGTACACTACATCCTTTGCGAATAACCACTCAATTATTTTATGATTACCATATACCCATATAGTATAATACAAACTGTATCCAAAAATTCCTTACTCAAGTCATTCTCGAACTCCACCTCTGCAAGTCATCGCTGATTCCCAAGTATACCTTAGACCAGAACAAAACTTTGACACATAATCTATTACTGTCATAATACTGCAGTCAATACAATGAAAATTCTTCTCAAGCTCATACAATGCTAATCATAAAAATACCTCAATCGTCCGCTAAGCTCGCATTCATTCTCTTAACACTCAAGCCAACTTTCTTATCCAGATTCAATTCAAATCTCATCACATACGCCCCACTGGCAGAAAAGAAACTCTCCATTCACATTATAAGAAACACACTTACGTAGATTACTCCGCAAAGGATAACCCACCTGCTTAACCTTAAATTGGTATCTTGTTATACCCTTTCGCAGTTACAATTACTATGAAATCACTTAAGCTTTCTGAGTCCACTCATTAACAAGACATGAGAATTTAATTTGTCCCAAAATTTAACAATGTGAAAGATCCTTCAAAACATTAATACTCGAGACTGTACGTTACATCAAAACAAAAATCAAGCACCCAATGGCCTTTCCTTTACATTTCAAGGAAAAACTTCCCGTCACATTCAAATCTTCTTAACACATCCCGAAGTTACATCATACTCATCACAAAGCCATTTCACCGCTCATCGAGCCATAAATTCCACTCATAGGGACATTATCGGACATGTGAGTCCAAATGTACAAGTTACCACTGAAGCTACCGAGCACAAGCTGCGGTCTAACCATGGCGTCAAGTCCTCCAGACTAGCCCATCACCAAAACACAGAATACACATCTCGAACTTCGTTCATAGAATAACAGGCCGCCGGCGCACAACCAATATTGAGCGCTCACATGCACATACAAATACGTGGAAGGAATTCAAAGAGTTACGCTTCAAGCTGAATCAATGCCGCACAATAAGGAAAGAAAGATGGGAAGTATATCCTAAATGTCCTGTAGCCTCTCGAAGATAGGTATGGACGTCATCATACCGATCCGCAAGACTCTACTAGACACTTGCTCATTACTTGTAGAACCTATGAGCCTAGTGCTCTGATACCACCTTATCACGACCAAAAATCCAGCTAGTCGTGATGGCACCTAACCCAAACGCTAGGTAAGCCAATTAACAACTATCCAATTCCAATGATATTTAATAAGACAGTTAAGTAAAGAATTTATCTGAATCTTATACATTTCCCAAGGACTAATAATACAAATCATGAGCTTCTAAGAATAGAGTTTACAAAGCTAAAATGAAATAAATACATCATCTGTTTGAAAAGTACATAAACAAAGTTTTATAGATCTAAGGCTACCACGAACAAGAGGCAGCTACAATCGGGACGCAGGTACATCTTCAAATCTAGCTCCCATCGAATACAACAACATCAGCAGCCAACATCTGCACAGAAGGTGCAGAAGTGTAGTATGAGTACAACCGACCCCATGTACTCAATATGTAACAAACCTAACCTTAGGTTGAAAGTAGTGACGAGCTAACACAAAGGTCGGGTCCAACACCAATATTCCACAACAGTTCATAATAGCATAGTACAAGTAACAAAAGAGGTATCTTAGAAATAAAATGCTCGGTTCGTTCACAGTTCCAGAAAAATAGGCATTTCTTTTCAAGTATCTCAGTGAAAACCCAAATCTTTTACCGAAAATGCCAAAATACGAGTAAATTTGATAACTGTAATTTTTTCCAAAACTCCTTTCCACAAATGGTAAGATGTTTCATTATCAGATAGCATGAGGAAAGTACTTCTTTATGCCTACATGTCAAGATACAGGTAAAATCATAAATGTCCCCAAAACTTGGTAGCAGAAGGAAATGCACCTCTATGCATGTATCACATGTATGCATATCAAATGCAATGCATCTCGATAATGAGCTCATGTACTCACACTCTCAGAGTATTCAATCTCACCGTCTCACATTCTCTCTCACTATGCTCATTCTCTCTCACTATGCTTAGCACACTCAATTACTCAGCATTGTACAATATATGTTTCGGCATGTAGTCTGATCTATATATATAGTCGACTGCGCTCACTGGGGGTGTGCAGACTTCGGAGGGGCTCCTTCAGCCCAAGCGCTATATCGCTGAGGCGTGCAGCCCGATCCCATAATATATAAATAGTCATAAGGCTCATTGCGGCGTGCAACCTGATCCTATAAATGTAATCAAAATATCGTTGCGGCGTGCAACCCGATCCCATAAAAGGTAATCAATATAAAATGTTGCGGCATGCAGCCCGATCCCAAAATATCACTCTCACTCAGGCCCTCAGCCTCACTCAGTCATCAATCTCTCCAGTCTCACTCACGGGCTCACAATGTCATGAAACTAGCCCGACAACAATGATATGATGTATCAATAAATAATAACTGAGACTGAGATATGGCATGAATGCACGCATATTACGGAGTATGAAATATCGATGAAATCAGTGAGATGATAGTAAGAAACGACCACTATGGATCCAAACATGATATCTAAAATGATTGACAACTTAACTACTTTATCACATGGTGAAAACACGGATATCCACAAAGTAGGACCACTATACAGTGCCATGGAAACAAATGAGTCTCAATTCACATGGTGCACGCCCAAACGCCCGTCACCTAGCATGTGCGTCATCTCAATACTAATCACATAACAAGTATTTTGGGGTTTCATGCCCTCAGCTCCAAGATTAGAAGAGTTACTTACCTCTAATAAGCCAATACCAATGCCGAGCAAGCCAAGCGATGCTCCAAAGATGCGATCCCGCGTGTTTTGACCTCCAAATGGCTTGAACTAATGAAAAACAACTCAAGTACATCAAACAATGCTAAAGGAACCAATCCCGATCGAAAAAGATCAAATCTTGAATCAAAGCCCAAAATGGCCAAAAGCCCAACCCGGGCCCGTACCTCGAAACCCGACAAAAATTACAAAATCGAACAACCCATTCAATTACGAGTCCAACAATATTAGTTTCACTCAAATCCGACTCCAATTCGATGTTCAAAACTCAAAAATTCATATTATGAAACTTTAGGCCAAAACCCCCAATTTCCTCCTTAAAATTCACAATCCAATTACCAAAGATGAAGGTAGATTCATGGAATAAGATCAAAACCAAGTGTAGAACACTTACCCCAATCCTTGTGATGAAAATTAATCCAAAAGTTGCCTCAATCTGAGCTTGGAGATGTTAAAATGAAGCCAAAATCGCGAACCCTTGTATTTATCATTCTGCCCAGGACTTTCGCACCTGCGGCACATTAGCCACTTCTGCGTCGTCGCTTTTACGACCAAAAATACGCTTCTGCGGATAAGCATTGTAGTTCTGCCTTCGCACCTGCGGTATTAACTCTGCTGCTGCGCACACATAGGTCCGAGTCCAAATTGCGCTCCTGCGCTGACTTTCGCTTCTACGCCCTTTCACACCGCATTCGCGCCTTCACAAATACGAATGAACCTACGCTTCTGCGGACTCATGCTCCCAACAACACCTCCTCTCTTGTGACTCCTTTGTCACTTCTGCGACCATCGCACCTGCGCAAACCAACCGTAGGTGTGGTCACACCAGAACCAGCAGCAACCATAAATAATAACTTGAAGAAAATTTATCTGAAATCAATCTGAAACACGCTCAAGCCCCTCGGGACCCTGTCCGAGCATACCAACAAGTTCCATAATGCAATACGGACCTATTCGGGGCCTCAAAACACACACAGCAATATCAAAATGACGAATCACACCTCAAATCGAAATCTATAAACTTTGAACTTTCAAATTCAATAACTCATGCCGAAACATAGCAAATCAATTCGGAATGACTTCAAAATTTGCACTCAAGTCGTAAATGACCTAACAGAGCTATTCCAATTTCTGAAATCTGATTCCGACCCCGATATCAAAAGTCAACCCCCAGTCAAATTTCCCAAAAATTCAACTTTCGCCATTTCAAGCCTAATCCCAATACGGACCTCCAAATAATTTTTCGGACATGCTTCTAAGTCCAAAATTACCATACGGAGCTATTGGAATCATCAGAATTCAAATCCAAGGTTGTTTACACATGAATCAACATCCGGTCAACTTTTCTAACTTAAGTTTTCAATTATGAGACTAAGTGTCTCATTTCACTCCGGAATCCTTCCGGACCCGAACCAATTACCCCGGCAAGTCATAAAATAATTGTAAAGCATAAAGTGAGTAGTAAATGGGGGAACGGGGCTGTAATACTCGAAACGACCGGCCGGGTCGTTACACTTTTCGTGGTCAAACTGATCATATCATGGCTGTGAACAGAATTATTTTCTCATCCTGCTCTCTTTACTGGCAGACAATCTCGTTCTCTTTACTTATGCACCTTGCCCCCATATACATAGGCTTATCTATTTACAAATATATACAACGCTCTGAATATAGTGAATTCCATTCCTTTTTTTTTACGGATGTGCATGATTATTTCACAGGCAATAAACCAGATAGAGTATTCTGTCTTGCCGGGGGAGTTGGAGAAGTCTGTGCTCTTGTCGCTAACAAAACTATGCTGTTTTTTGGTGCGGAGGTAAGTGTATACAGTTAGTTATACTAAAAGAAATAAATGAAAGAATATGGAGTGGAAGTAATTACCTATACAACCTGGTCTCTCTTTCTGTAAATTTGTAAATTAACTGGGAAGTACTGCAGGATGGGATAACGGTATGGAGACGTGATACCGAACATACCGATTATGCATATGCTGCAACTTGTAAAGAACACACCGCACCTGTGGTATCACTGGCTATTGGACTCAACAAAATATATATTCTGGTTCCGAGGACAAGTCAATAAGAGTAAGTCAGTTCGACTACAACCTGAATTCTCACATCATCTTTTGTTTTTCTATTTTTGTCTTGATGCCTAGAAAAAGCTAGGGATTTAGAGTTCTGCATTTTGACCTAGATGTTGCAGTTGCTACCTTTTTATTCTTACTATTGCTATTATGTCTTCATGTATGGAACATTAAAACTTTGGAATGTCTACAGGCCCTGAAAGGTCAAACAAGTGTTGTCACATCTGTTCTATTTTATGATGGTCGTATTTTTTCATGTTCATTGGACCAAACAATAAAGGTTTATGTTTGTTCTTTTGCTTGAAATTCATCTCTCTTAAGGTTATCCAATCATGTGTTGATTTGATTGTGCTTTTTTTTATTAGATATGGTCCATTAACAATTACACTGGCAACTTAGAGATATTAAAACTCACCAAGAGGAAAAGGTATGTGAGAATCATTAAGTAATACTCCCTCCGTTTCAATTTATTTGAACTTATTTCCTTTTTAGTCCGTGTCAAAAAGAATGACACTTTTTCTTATTTGGAAATAATTTACCTTTATACAATGATTTATACCCCACACAAAAGATATGTGCCTCATTTACACCACAAGTTTAAAAGTCTTCTCTCTTTTCTTGAACTCCGTGCCCAGTCAAATGGGTTCACATAAATTAAAACGGAGGGAGTATAAGCTTATTGTTTTTTTCAAGTGTCATGACCCAAAATCCAGTAAAGGTCGTGATGGCGCCGGACACCAATGTCAGGCAAGCCAAGAATAAATACTATATTTGGTTCTCGTTTTAATATTTTGAAATCATATTTTCCTTGCATTAAATAGTAAAAGATAAAATTTACAGAGTAAATGATAATATTTTTATCAAATTCAATACAGAACAACTCATAATCACCCCAAAACCCGGTGTCACAAGTGCATGAGCATCAACTACGAATGTAAAATAAAATACAGCATCTGTCCGGAATACAAATATGGACAGGAGAAATACAAATACTCTGAAGGAGACTCTGCTTGCTGCGGGTCGTAATATAGAATGCAGCTCACGTAAGTCCTCACATGCATACACGCCTCTACTCTCACAAGGCCACTAATCACGTATGTACCTGCACAAAAATGTGCAGCAAGTGTAGCATTAGTACGTAATCAACGTGTACCCAGTAAGTATCTAGCCTAACCCCGGAGGAGTAGTGATGAGGGGTCTACATAGACACTTACTAGTGGTCCAATAACATCAGGTATAGTAAAGAGATAAGTAAATATGAGGCAGAATAAATAAATGAGGTAAAAAAGTATAAATCACGTTGTACAAATCCCCCCTCTCTACGAGGAACTCAAGCTCTCCATTAGAAATTCCCTTCAGACAGATTATCATAACTCAAATCGGGAAAAACTCACAGATACACTGGCTTCTTGCCAAATATTACATAACTCAAATCGGGAAAACTCACAGATACACTGGCTTCTTGCCAAATATTACGCATGATTCCATGAGGATATGATATATGAAATGCCGAGGCGTATGACCCGATCCAACATAAATATTTAAATTGTGCACTGCCGACGGTCGAACGGCCCGAACCATAGATACATCTATTAAACTCCGAGGCGAATGGCCCGCTCCCGTGAGAGTGTGGTACATACATCCTACCGAGGCGAACGGCTCGATCCCATAAGAGTGAAATACATAATCCTGCTGAGGCGAACGACCCGATCCCATAAGAGTAAGAAGCTTTGAGAGGTTCTTGACCCCACTCACGAATAAACGTGTTAGTTGTAATTTCTTTAACAAAAAACCATTCAATGAAACATATATACCACGGAAACATGTTGTAAGAGGAGTAAAATTATTCGGTGACTAATCATGAACTCGAGAAGTCTCTACAATAGCAAGTCTAGTCTCAAGTAGTAATGTAAAACAGAGAAATATAATAGGCGGGAGACTACTCAAATAGTACAGCTTTAGCATGATGTGAACCTAAGCCTACCTGGACAATAACATGAATGTAGCTACGTACGGGCTCTCGTCACCTCGCGCGTATGTAGCCCCCACAACAAGTAGCACACATCAATATGCAACACCTAGGGGTAATTTCCCCCTCACAGAGTTAGACAAGAGACTTACCTCGCTCCGAAATTTCATAACCTGCTCCAAAGCCTCTCTAACACCTCAAACTGATGCCCGTCGCTCCAAAACTAGTCAAATAAGATGCAACCCAATCAAAATATACTCTAATGCTCATAATTAATCAATTTATAATAAGTTTCCAACTCCGCTCGAAAAATCGATAAGGCAACCCTCGGGCCCACGTGCCCGAATTCTGAAAATTTTCTAAGATAACCATTACCCATAACCTCACGAACTCAAATATATGATTTACTTCCAATTTCATGCCCAAATTCGTGGTCAAAATACAAAAATACAAATTTCTAGGTTTTTCTTCAAAACCCCAAATTGCTACATATTTTCATGTCTAAATCCATGTATAAACCTTGTAGTTAACTTAAAATAGATGGGGATAACATACCTTGCCATTGATGATGAAAACCTCCACTTGAATCTCTCCAAGTATCGCCCAAACCAAGAGAAAATAAAAGAAAATGGGCCAAATCCCCGTTCTTAAAGAATCCTTCTGCCCAGCCCGACTTTTGCACTTGCGGCCTCTTCGTCGCATCTGCAGTCTCGCAGGTGCGGCCAAAAGCTCGCACCTACGCATGCCCTCTGCCTAGCACAACTCTGCACTTGCGCCTCTCCTTCCGCATTTGCGCCTTCGCAGTTGCGGACATACCCTCAAAACTGCACTCCCAGACTCTTCCCTCACTCTCGCACCTACGACGCATCTCCGCATCTGCGACCTCACAGGTGCAGACAACCCTTTGCACATGCGGTCACTGCCCAATTTCGCCCAAACCGCACCTGTGACCATTGGCTCGCACCTGCAGCCTTTTTCTCGCAGGTGTGATCACACCAGATATCAACTGCTTCATCTTTTCTTCCAAGTCCAAACTCGATCCGTTAACCATCCGGATTCCACTCGAGGCCCTTGGGACCTCAACCAATTATACCAACATGTCCCAAAACAGATTACGAACTTAGTCGAGCCTTTAAATCACATCCAACCACATTCACTAAATGACCCCGAAATGACATACGGACCTCCAAATCCACTTTGGGATGCACCCCCGATACCAGAATCACCATACGGTGGTATACCTAGACTCGGAATCCCAAACGAACATTGATAACATTGAAATGCACTTCAACTCAAATTAATGAATATCTTCCAAAATGCCAACTTCCATAATAGGCGCTGAAACGCTCCCGGGTCATCCAAAACCCGATACGAACATACGACCAAGTCTAAAATCATCATACGAACCTGTTGGAACCTTCAAATCCCGATTCCGAGGTCATTTACTCAAAACTCACACCTTAGTCAATCTTTCCAACTTAAAGCTTCCGAAATGAGAATTTCCTTTCCAAATCAACTCCGAACTTCCCGAAATTAAATTTTGACCACGCGTAAAATTCATAATACATGAAGTGAAGCTATTCAGGGCCTCAAACCACTGAACAACGCGCTAGGGATCAAAACGACTGGTCGAGTCGTTATATTCTCTCCCACTTAAACATATGTTCGTCCTCGAACGTGCTAAGAACTGCTCTGGAGTTGTCCGAAATTACTGTTTAACACCTCGTGCACCTACCCGTGCTACCACATCCCAACTGAGCACATTAGCTCGAGCAAATCTGAAGATCCTCCACTTTATTTAGCCAAATAATCCTTAGAGCCAAATTCAAATGTCTGAAATTCTCTACTAGGCCTGCTTCCAACATACGAACACCGTTTCAATCACTACACGATGTACCAATACATGATTGTATACTCTCACTAAATTTTTACCATGCACCACGTAACTCATTTGCCCAGGGCAATCTTTCCAAAGCACATCAGCTAAAATTTCCACTGACTGAAGCTCGTAGTGTACCTCATGACCAATTAAGCTTGCTTAAACTCTCGTAGTAGAACTCATAGCCACCTGCCGAATTAAAATTTATGGAGTCTTTCCTCCCAACAAGAACCATTACCTCATTCTGAACCACACAACAATAATTGCTCTTTAATATACTTCATATAAATCCAATCGCACTGATCCAGGTCCAGTAATATCGCCTCACCTAGTACAAGTCGTTCTTGCAATAAGCCACCACAAACACTACCAAAAGTCTCATATGATGCCACCATGTGCCAACAAGCCACAAACTCAAAGGTGATACATAAGGAAAACGAACTCTGGAAAGAACTACTCAACCCACGTAACTAATTAAACGAATGAAGAGGTGTTATGAACCTTCCTCAGAAATGAGAGACAAAACACGCAAGAATAGATATAGGGAAATGTACTCAACATCACACTGTTACGGCGTGCAACCTGATCCACAAATGATAAAGTTGCGGTGTGCAATCCGATCCAACCATGATACCCGTGGCGGCATGCCACCCGATCAAAACAACATATCTGTGGCGGCGTGCCACCCGATCCAACCATATACCCATGGCGGCGTGCCACCCAATCCACACATAATGATCTAAGGAAAACACGCGTCGAGCCGTAACGCTTATACTCACAGATGCCCGAATATCGACCATAAGCACGCCAAGTGCATGATACAAATCCTGGGGAGACGGGTAGTGCCATTTGCTATAAAACTCAAGCACAACTAAAGTGCGATATATGATTTACATCTCGAGAGCCATCCTGCTCACATGATACCACAACTATACGGGACCTCAATACGAGTGCGAGTAATCAAACCGTCTCACAGCCCATATGGCACAATAGAGTATTACATGAAATAGCTGATGACATAAATAACATCCCAGGCCCGAAGACCCTTCCGAAAACAACGCTAGGTTGAGATGAACATATCTGGCCTGATATAGAGCCCACATTCACATTTAGATCCATCTGCGGACCTCAAACCGATTCTGATCATACCACACTGGGCTAATAACCTTTCAAGGATCCACAATAACCATTTTCCCATGACACACAAGAACAACCGTCGAATTCAGAACAAACTTCCACAACTCACAACCAAATGAACCAAGCACCCTACATGCATAAATTCTCACATTAGCGATAGTACCACAATCTTCATACTTGGTTTTGCATCTTTAATTAATCGGGTGACTGCATGTCACACTTATACAATCTTCCCGTGGGATGCACTCCCACGACCTTCCGCACCAGGTAACAAGTCTGCACCTCCATACTGCCGGCCACATTAATGTTGTAAAGAAAATGAAGAATCCGCAAATCAGTACATAGAGCCTCATACACAGGACACTGATCTCAGGTAATGCTAACAAGAATACCAGCTTACTCTAAATATCTGAATTCTTCCATACTCATCCGAGCTCTTGACATTCTCGTCGACCTCAACTGCAACCTAAATTCCAATACGCACGAGTACAAGAATTCCATAATAACCCCTGATCCACTACTAGAATAACACTTCATCATATAGAAACCTTTTGCTTAGCTCATTCCAGAAGAACCAATGCAACACACGACTACATTCTCAACCCGCAGCAGAATACAAACCTCGAGTAGTGGTCTAAACCACCATAATTCTTCCAGGTTCCATCTACACATAACGTGCCATAATACTCGAATACCCCCAAATAAAGTCAATTACGGCGGTCGTCACCACGTCTAGGCTATGTGTTATTTATTTGAAACATGATAGGGCATGTTCTTGTTGTTTATGATCTATTTGCCTAAATTGCACTCATAATCTCAGTCACGATGCTATGTCTGTGTATGATATCTTTGTCTCAGTACCTTCTTATTTGATTCTTCACATGTTGTTCGTGCCTCATATGTGTAACATTGTTTAACTGAGTTTTGTAAGATGTGATTATCTGAGACTTGATCAGTTAATGACTGAGCTTGGGCCATAGAGCCGATTTGGTATTGGTTTTGAGGTGACGCATACGCCATGCTCACATTGGGCTAAGTGTTATTATTTTGGGGTGACATGTGCACTAGGTCCTATTATTTGGGCTATGTTATTATAATTAGCGATTGGGCAGGATCCGCCTCTCAAGAGTCAGGCATGCTAGCAATGGGCGCAGGCATATTGTTTTATAAACGTGCTTGATAATGGGCAGTTATGCCAGCACCCATACAATGCTATGTGTGACTATTCTTGATGGGTCCATAGTGATATTGTTGAGTTGACATGTATATTTGACATGTACTTTCCTCATGATAGCTAGTAAATTAAATTTATTATCCGTGTTGGGCTTAAACGGTATATATGGAAAGTATGCCTAATTTCCTGATATTATGGAGCTACATGCATACACTGATTTTCCTTTTTATCATGAGTTGTTATTAGTTATTAATATTGGTATCTGAATGTTTCTTCTTAGCTCGTCACTACTTTCAGACCAAGGTTAGTTTTGTTACTTATTGCATGAGGTTGGTTGTACACATACTACACTCTGTACTTCGTGTGCAGATCCAGGTACTTCCGGATGAGGTGATCTCTAAAGTTCTTTTAACAACCTAATTAGTCATTTTGAGTATTGTAGCCACATTCCCCTATTTGTTGTCTCTTTTTTTATTTGTGGTTACGTGACTTGTCGGGGTGGTTGGTTTGGTTCCAGGTAAGTTTCAGAGTGAATCGGGATACTTAGTCCCAAAGTTGGAAGCTTAATTTGAAAGAGTTGACTGAAGATTGATTTTTGTTTTAACGACCCCGAAACAGTGTTTTGATGATTCTAATAGCTTTGTATAGTGATTTTGGACTTAAGCATATGTCTGGATGTGAATGTGGAAGCCCGTAGGTTGTTCTGACTTGAATTGGCGAAAGTTAGAAAGTTGAAGGTTTGGAAGGTTGATAGGTTTGACCGAGGGTTGACTTTATTGATATTTGGCTCGGATTGTGATTTCGGGAAGTGGCATAGGTTCATTATGACATTTGGGACTTGCATGCATAATTTGAGGTCATTATGAGGTGTTTAGGCTTGTTCGCCGTTAGTTTTGAATTTGGAAATGTTCATTAGTTAATTAGGCTTGAATTGGGATACATTTTTTGGTTTTGTTGTTTGATGTGATTTGAGGCTTCGAGTAAGTTTGTGTTGTGATTTAGGATTTGTTAGTGTAATTGGCTGAAGTCCCGAGGGCTTCGGGTGTGTTTTGAATGGGTTTCAGACTTTCTTCATGTGTTGGAACTTTTGATTTCTATGCTTTTGGTATCCTTCTTCGCGATCACGAAGAATGGGTCGCGATCATGTAGAGTCTTTGCTAGCACATGGGTATTTTCACTTCGCATTTGTGAAGAGAAGGATGCATTTGCGAAGCCTTGGGTGTTTGTTCATCATGAACGCGAGTGTCTGGCCGCATCTGCATAAAAAAAAAGGCGAGGTTGTATGGTGGAACACATTGTTCATCGCGGTCGCGAGGACGGAGCCACGATCATGAAGCCCGAGGACAATTTATCACCACGTTCACATTTGTAGCCTCGTGTTCGCGTAAGAGGTATAGGGATTTGGTGAAATTTGTTCTTCGCGATCGCGAAGTCTTTTCCGCGATAGTGGAGAGTTGGTGAAATATAGTACTCTATTTCGAGGGTTTGGTTCATTTTAACATATTTTGAGTTGTAGAGCTCAGTTTTGTGAAATTTTGGAAAAGATTTTTATGGTTTGGATCGGGGTAAGTGTTCATGACTCAGAGTTGCCCATTATTCATGATTCCATCATTGTTTTTATTATTTAATTAGTGATTTGTGTTGGAGAAATTTGGGATTTTTTAAAAGTTTTCCAAAATTATAAATTGAGGATTTGAAGGTCGATTTGAGGTCGGAAATGGATATTTTTTTATGGTTGGACTCGTATCGGAATGGGTGCTCAATATTTGTATGTTTGGTCAGATTCCAAGGTGCGGGCCTGGGTTGACTTTTTGAGTTGACTTTTGGATTTTCACTAAATATTAAATCTTTATTATCCTGTCACGCCCCGAACTCGGGGAGCGCAAACGGCGCTCAACCAAGATAACATGGCCGAGCAAGTCTGTACAATAGCTTCTACCTGTACATTAGTTCCGCCTGCTGTGGAACCACCTGCATCCATTAAAGATGCAGCGCCCCCAGCAAAAGGGACGTTAGTACTGTCGAATAGTAATAGTATATATGACTAAACACTCTCTCAAAGAAACGAGCAGTAATTTAAGTAAGGATAGTCATAATATCAGTTAAATCCTCAAACAATTACCAAATATCAAATTAGAGATAGTATAAGTTTTTATATAAATTTCCAAATATTAAGTTGGGAAATCTTTGGTACCAGTATAACACTATTCACAATTTTGATTATAATTTCCAACACACTCACCACCATGTGTGTGGCATGGCGTTCGATCATGACCCGATCGGCTAGGCCGTCTCATGCGATACATCAACCAAATCATAAATTCGATTACAATTTCTAACACAATCACCACCATATGTGCAGCATGGCATCCGATCACGACCCGGTCGGCTAGGCCGTCTCATGTGAGATATTACCCGTTTCGATCAATCATCCCATTTCATATTTCTTGCACATCTCTTCATTTCATTGGCACTAATGGTCACAATTGTATTATTTCTCCTGGCACATTGGCCATGTTTTATATTTCACAATTTTCATTACGTGATTCGTATTTCATGCACACCTTTTTACTTTCAACCATCATCATGGACTTTCCAACAATAAGGCATTTCTATTCAAGACATTTAAGCATACATTTGACCAAATAGAAGCTTAGGCACATCATAATTTCATACACAATCTTTCATTAGCTTTCATTTGAAACACAACTTGAAGTCAAGGCATTTAGATACGCAACCTATACTTTGAACACATTCTCAAATAGTAGTACAACATAACAAGAGCATTTGAATTATATATTGATCACGGATGTCTGTTGACACCAGCTTATTCGGGTAATCGATTCACAATGAGCAACTCGGGACTTACATGGATATTGTGGGGTTCAATTTTTAAGAGAAGAGTTTAGCTAACATACCTCACTTGAGCTTCCTTAACTCTAAAATATTTCAGAAATCTTAGCAACTTCAATTTATTTTAGAAAAGTAACAAATTGAATTAGGAAGATGATCATGGTTCTAGCTCATTTGAGCATTTTTATCAAGCACTAGGTGTACATTAAGTTTCAAGGTCCTTTTATGGAGAATTCCTTCATCCCACAACCCCTTCTTTACTATTTTAGCTCAACAATCTTCCTACATCCCATGATCAATCATGTATGCAAATTAAGCCACTCATGTACCCATGAATTATCTTACTAATTGCCCATTTATAGTTAAATTTTGAAATTAAGAGATAGGGTATAGAATCTTACCTCTAAGATGAAGACCTAGTGTGCATCCCTTGTTAATTCTTCCAAGATTTTGAGTAAGAATTGGGGAATAATTGATTGGGGAACTCTCTCCCTCTCTAGAGCCTTTTCTCTCACTCAAAATATCGAGTTCTCGCTTTGTAATTCTTGTATAATCCTTGTGAAATAATGGTTGATTATTTGGTTGTCACTGTTTTCCTTAATTGGTTTCACTAGTACTTTAACTGTATTTGGTGTGATGTCATTCCCAGGAATAGTTTTCATATCTTGTTGGGAAGGCTATGGTATGTCTATAAAAGTGCTTCATATTGTATGAAAAAAATAGATACTCTTTTGAGGTTAATGGGAAGAAACTCATTCTTGGGCCTTTGACTCCCTCACAAATTTGTGAAGATGAATTTGTTTTTAAAGAGAATGTGGAAAAATATGAGAGAGAAAAGAATGAGAGGAGTAAGGGAGTGCATGTTGACATTCCAAGAGAGGAAAAAGGAGAGGTTGAATTGAGTGAAAAGAGTGGGATGTCAAGTGAGGTAAAGAGTGATCTTGAGAAAAATGAAAAGAGATAAGGCAATGAGATAAAAAAAAGTAAATGAGGTCGAGATAAAAAAAACAAGAGGGATTGAGTAAAGAAAGAGAAAAACTCTTTAGTGAAAGAAAAGAAGCTAAGGGTGAGGAAAATGTTAGTCTTGTGATAAAAGCCAAAGAGAGTGTAAGAAATAAAAAAGTTTCTTAACTTCCTAACCCATTAACTCTTTTTTGTTTTAGTCCTTGTGATTTTATGCAGCCACGTGTTGAAATACCTTTTGAAAGGGGTGGTGAGGTGCCAAAAGTTCCAATTGGATTCCAACATGAATTTGGAGATATCTATTCATGTTGGATGGTGGAAGAGAAAATCTTGGTTAAATTATTTGTTATTAAACCTTTCGAATATTTTGATTCTTATATACAGGTTTATGACATGGAGTTGACAAAAAGCATTGCTAAGTTGGAGCCACTTCATAAAATAATACAAGGTGGTGATGTTCCATTGTAAATAAGTCCAAGTACGGTATGCATAATTGGTTTATTTGCATTCTTGGCCTTCCTAGAACACCCAAAGTATTTTTAAAGGTAATGAATTATACTCTTATTTCTTATGTTGGTGACTTTATAATTTTTATGGATGATAATATTTTGATGCACATTAAGTCATTATTTGTAATATCTTAGTTAAAGTACAAGAGTAATTTGCTTCCTTTTGAAATTGTGTATGACATAGATGATTATGTATTCCAACTTAGTAGAAAGAGGCATGAATTTTATAAGAAGAGACTTGTGAATGAGTTAAACATTTCTTCTTCTCTTATTGAAGTGGCTAATGAGTTTTCATGTAATCAATTTCTAGAATATGATTTTTGTTGTGGGATGGGGAGTCATTCTTTAAGTCATGTACATTGTGAGTTTGTCTAAGTGTTTGCTACTAGTAAACAGGATATGTATGATTGTTATGACGTTTGCCATCAAATACTCTTTCAGGTAGAGGAATCCATGAGATTTGTAATTGTAGATAGTTGGCTATATCATAAAAGCATCTTCAATGATACATGTAGTATAGATACTTATATTAAATGGATGTGTGGTCGATCTTTTATAATTTCTTTGTCATGTATGCCTATGGACTACCTTACCAACAAGATCGAATTGCAAGTTCCATTGCATAAGGCATCTAAGATAGGTTTTTATTGTATTAATCTAGGTAGGCATAAATTTTATTGGGATGAAGATGTCCATATTCTTTATAATGGAGTATTTACACCTATTAGGATTAATTGTGTTAAATGGACACATGGTCACTATCTTTTTTTATTCCCACTATTATTTCAGATTAGTGGATGCCATTTACTAGTGCGTGTTTTTTTTTCTTGCAAGTTCGAAATTCGAGGACGAATTTTCTTCAAGAAGAGGGGAATCATAGCATCCTAGGAATATCAACTCTATTCAAGGACAAGGATAAAGCTTAGGAATGTCAAAGAGGGCCTTTAAAAAAATGTCAAACTAAAGAGTTGCAAAACAAGGTCATTAGACTTCAAGTGCAAATAAAGAAGTTGTTAATTGGGAGAAAGAGCTCAAGGATAAAAGATATGGATTGGCTTGGTGTTACAATTGTTTTATGGCCCAAAGTTATGTCCAAGAATAAGAGTATTGGATCCCAAGAGACATCTTTTGAAGAAGGTCATAATCAGCCAACTTTTGGACCTTTTTGGCACCTAAAATGTGTCCAAACTTGCAGTCCAATAAGTCCTACATGAAATTATATTTTTATAACATAAAAATGACTTACATGATGTCAGAGAAGGGTACAGTAGTCGTGCTAGATGACGAGTGAAAGTTGGTGCCAAGTAACATGCAAATTACCTTCAAGATTTCAAAGTCCAAGATTGGTTTTGGACTTTCAAGATCATATCCTATGGTAGTTAGGCATTTTGTCCAAAGTAGTTAGGACTTTACTTCTTTTTCAAAGATTTCTAAGATTTAGAAGATTTGTTTTGGACTTTCAAGATCATATCCTAAGGTAGTTGGACATTTTATCCAAAGTAGTTAGGACTTTTTGTCCAAAGTAGTTAGGATTTTCTTTCTTTATTATTTTTGTATAATTAAGTGACTCCCTTTCTATATAAAGGGGTATATTCTTTAATTTTAGGAAGATCATGATAGACAATATCAAGGATATGAATTGGCTAGGTGTTTCAATTTATTTATGGCCCAAGTTTATGTTCACGAATAGGAGTATTGGATCCCAGAAGACATCCTTTGAAAAAGGTCCTAATCGGCCCACTTTTGGACCATTTTGGCACATAAAATGTGTCCAAACTTGCAGCCCAATAAGTCTTACATGAAGTCACAATTTTATAGCATAAAAAGGACGTACATGATGTTAAAGAAGGGTATAATAGTCATGGTAGAAATTTAGCGAAATTTGGTGCCAAGTTGCTTGCAAATTTCTTTCAAGATTTCCAATTCCAAGATTGGTTTTGGACTTTCAAGATCATATCATATGGTAGTTGGACATTTTGTCCAAAGTAGTTAGGACTGTATTTCTTTTTCATAGATTTCTAAGATTTTCAAGATTGGTTTTAGACTTTCAAGATCATATCCTAAGGTAGCTGGACATTTTGTCCAATGTAGTTAGGACTTTTTGTCCAAAGTAGTTAGGATTTTCTTTCTTTATTTTTTTTTGGATAGAATTAAGTGACTCCCTCTCTATATAAAGGGGTATATTCTTTATTTTTAGGAAGACCATGATTGACAATATCAAGGATATGAATTGGCTAGGGGTTAAAATTGTTTTATGGCCCAAGTTTAAGTCCAAGAAGAAGAGTATTGAATCCCAAGAGATATCCTTTGAAGAAGGTCCTAATCAGCCAACCTTTGGACATTTTTGGCACCTAAAATATGTCAAAACTTGTAGCCCAATAAGTCCTACATGAAGTCATATTTTTATAACATAAAAAGGATTTACTTGATGTCAAATAAGGGTATAATAGTCGTGGTAGAAGTTGAGTGAAAGTTGGTGCCAAGTTGCTTGCAAATTTCCTTCAAGCTTTTCAAGATTTCGAATTCTAAGATTGGTTTTGGACTTCCAAAATCATATCATATGGTAGTTGCACATTTTGTCCAAAGTAGTTAGAACTTTATTTCTTCTTCAAAGATTTCTAAGATTTTCAAGATTGGTTTTGGACTTTCAAGATCATATCCTAAGGTAGTTGGACATTTTGTCCAATGTAGTTAGGACTTTTTGTCCGAAGTACTTAGGATTTTCTTTCTTTATTTTTTTGGTAGAATTAAGTGACTCCCTCTATATATAAAAGGGTATATTCATTATTTTTAGGAAGATCATGATAGACAATATCGACAAAAATTGTAAGAGTTTTCTTGCACTCTTGTGTGTGGCTACTCGTGGATTTACTCTTCAACCTTCAAGAATCAACTTAATATGGTAAGATTAAACCCTTTTAGAAATCTTAGATCACTTCTATGTATTCAAGAATGGTGATAAGTTTAGGCTTATTTTTGTTCTTGATATTCTAAAGGGTCGGGTTTCAGAATCTATCTCTTGTTTTTAATTTTCTACCAATCGCGATTAGTTCATCGTTAGCTAATTATTGTTGCTAGGATTCAACTTCAAGAATGGACTTCTTGAATTCAAGAAACTCTTTCTTGAATTCAATCTATCTGTCTTTTTCGTTTCTTTATTTTCTTTTAGCTTCCGAACGCTTTTCTTGTTTTTCTTTAGTAACTCTTGAACCCCTATCATGTTGTTATCATCTGAGCTCCTCCCTCGGTGTGTGAAGTAGTTGATTCAATAATAATCAATCCCGCCTGAACCAATATACCAAACATGCCTAGGCACCTTTGGTGCCTGGCGCCCAGCCGGAGCTACTAATGGATCTTCAGTTGCTGCTCTGGTATGTAGCACGTTCTCCTCCTCGGCCTTTACCTCTACCTCTACCTCTTCCTGTATTAACACCGACTCTTGGGGCAGCATCATCTCCAAATGCAGCTTGTGTCCTCACCATCTGTGTGAGAATATAATGACAAAGGCTCAAACTCTGAAATCAAAAAACTCGCACGATAGGATTGAAATAAATGAAGGATCCTAATAGTTTTGTAGCCTCTCAGATATAAGTATAGACATCTCCGTACTGATCTGCAAGTCACTACAAAGCTTTCGTATGACTCGTAGCACCTATGAACCTAGAGCTCTAACACCAACTCACGACTCCAAATTCCCACCTTAGGATACCGTGATGGCACGTGGACTCTAAGACTAGATAAGCCTAACATATAAAGAGAGTTAATAGAATTTACAGATTAGATATCATATTAAAATATTAAGCTATCATAATAAAACCTAAACAATACAACAGTCACAAATTCCAAAAATTTGGTGGAAACGAGTCATAAGCTCTACAGAGAGTGCACTAATAATCTCTAAATACAAAACTGGTTTGAACAGGAGATAAATAATAATACAACTAAAAAAAGGTGATGACTCGGAGGCCTGCGAGCATCGAGCACGGGCAGATGTACATCTGAATAAAAATGTGCAGAAGCGTAGCATGAGTATACCACATTAGTACACGGTAAGTATTATGACTAACCTCGATGGAGTAGTGATTAGTAACAGTCGAGACACTTACTAGACAAAATAACATGTGCAAGTAATATTATAAAGAAAATAGAGGAACGAATATCAATGTAAGGCTAAACAGGGAAAGAATAAGTATTTAACGCTAGCAAATGGAAAGTAGGAGCAATATTAAGCAACAAGGAGTAAATATGTGATAACGCTGCAAGGTAACCTTCCAATAGAGAATGGAAATAACACTCTTTGATCCACATTTACTCCTTTCAACATGTGTTCAATAAGCTCAACACAAGGCTAGTTCAATTTCTCAACCATATAAGTGCTAATTAAGTTATAGCCAAATGCTTTGTCAATTCTAAGGGCATGAATCATAGACGTCACTTTAGCTCTTGTTTGAAAAATAACTTTACCATTGTCTTCCTTCAATTCGGTATACCATCAAGTTCAATAAGTTTGAATTTTTATGTTGTTGAGTCATAGCTCTCCTCCTTCCTCTGTAACTATTTGTTTGAGATGTCTTGACATAGATTAGAAGAAATATGTCTCAAAATTGGCTTTTCCTTCTAATGTTCACTTATCTTGCCCTTTTCCACTCAAAACAACTCTTGGTTGTTAGTCTTTAGATTTATTAATAAACCTTACTAGTCACAACCATAGTGATAAGAATGTGGAGTTAGAAAAAGAAAAGAAAAGTGAAGGACAAAACCTAGGAAGAATAGGAATTGGTTAGTAGAAGAAAAAATGAAAGAATTTAGGAAACCCAAAACTACTAGAATAAGGAAAGAAGTTACCTTAATCTTCAAGAACTAGGATCCCCTCTTCTTGTTTCCTTTCTTGACTTGGAAACCAAATAATACTTGAATTCTTAAAATAAAAATGAGCAATAACACTTTGTTTTGGGCTAATTTTCGTAGAGTTTTTATACAATAACCTTCCAAGATTATCAAGATTGAAATCTTGATTAGCGTATGGTCTGATACCACTTAAAAACAACACGATAGGGGTCGAAGAGTTACTAAATAAAAACAAAAAAAATGTGCGGAAGCTAAAAGAAAAAGAGAAACCAAAAAAATGGAAATTAAAAATAGATTGAATTCAAGAAGAGTTTCTTGAATTCAAGAAGTTTATTCTTGAAGTTGAATCCTAGCAACAACAATTAGCTAACGAAGAACTAATTGCCTTTGGAAGAGAATTAAAAACAAGAGATAGATTGTGAAATATGACCCTTTATAATAACAAGAACAACAATAAGCCTAAACTTATCACCTTTCTTGAATACCTAGAAGTGATCTAAGATTTCGAAAAGGGTTTAATCTTACCACCTTAAGTTGATTCTTGATTTTTGAAGAATAAATCCAAGTGTAGCCACACACAAGAGTACAAGAAAAATCTCACAATTTTAATTGATATTATCTATCATGATCTTCCTAAAAACAAAGAATAAACCCCTTTATTTAGAGAGGGAGTCACTTAATTCTACCAAAAAAATAAAGAAAGAAAATCCTAACTACTTTGGACAAAAAGTCCTAACTACTTTGGACAAAATGTCCAACTACCTTAGGATATGATGTTGAGAGTCCAAAACCAATCTTGGAAATCTTAGAAATCTTTGAAAAAGAAATAAAGTCCTAACTACTTTGGAAAAATCTCCAACTATCATAGGATAAGATCTTTAAATTCCAAAACCAATCTTGGACTTGGAAATCTTGAAAAGCTTGAAGGAAATTTGCAAGCAACTTCGCACCAACATGCACTCAACTTCTAGCACGACTATTGTTCCCATCTTCGACATAAAGTAAGTCCTGTCTATGTTATAAAAACGTGACTTCATGTAGGACTTATTGGGCTGCAAGTTTGGACGCATTTTATGTGACAAAATGGTCCAAAAGTTGGCTGATTAGGACCTTCTTCAAAGGATGTATCTTAGGATCCAATACTCCTCTTCTTGGACCTAAATCTAGGCCATAAAACAATGATAACACCTAGCCAATTCATATCCTTTATTCTTGAGCTATTTCTCCCAATTAATAACTTCTTTATTCGCACTTAGAGTCTAATGACCTTGTTTTGTAACTCTTTAGCTTGATATCTTATTAAAGGTCATCTTTGAGATTCCTAAGCTTTATCCTTGTCCTTGAATAGAGTTGAGCTACCTAGGATGCTATCATCAAACCTCCTCCGCCCGCACTTTAGAGTAGCAAGTCCGTGTTGATCAGGTTCCGATAGTTATGCTAGCACAACTTGTTAATTAGGTTTAGCATGAGCTCAAGCTAGAGGCATCCGAGGAGGAGCAACTAAGACTTGAGATGTTCAAGAAGTATCACCCTCTTACTTATGATGGTGCACTTACTGAGGATGCACATGGTTTTCCAGACATGTGCCATTGTATTCTGCACACCATGGGTATTGTGGAGATGAGCGGAGTCGCCTTTACTACATTTTAGCTGTTAGGAGTAGCATGTAGGTGGTGGAAGGTTTACGAGGAGGGTAGTCCAGCTGATGCATCCCCACTCACTTGGGCTCAATTTCTAGAGATGTTTTTCAGAGAGTTTGTTCCCCAGACCCTTCGGGATGCATGGCGCACAGTGTTTGAGCAGCTGTGTTAGGGGACTATATGTAAGGCCCCGTAAAAGTTTGCAAAAGAAAATAATGTTTTGTGGTGCCGAGTTGGTTTTACGTGTTGAGTATTATAAAAAGAATTCGCGGCGAGCTTGCTCGTCGCGGTTCGAACTCTTTGGGTTGAACAATGCACCGAAAAGTAAAAGAAAATATTTGGCGGAAAAGTGCATTTATGCGGTCCATTATGCGACCACAGAATAACTCTGCGGACCGCATAATGGCCGCAGAGTGAGGCAGTTAATTGGGTCAGTTGGAAGCAATTATGCGGTCGACTATGCGATCGCATAACTATTATGCGGTGCACTATGCGACCGCAGAACAGTTATGCAGACCGCATAGTGACCGCAGACTCAGGCAAATATTTGATCATTTTGGACACCAATTATGCGACCGATATGCGGTCCGCATAACCATTATGCGGTCACATATGCGACCGCAGAACTTGTTCCAGAGCTTCATTTTGGGTTTTTAAAACCCGACCCTACTTCGTTAAATACACGTTTTGGGCCATTCTTGAGATATAATCTGACATTTTAGAGTGAGAGAGAGTGCTCTAGAGTGAGAAGGTGTTCTTCAATAATTCTTCTTCAATTCTTGCTCAAGGTTTGGAAGATTAAGAAAGCAAGCTCACTAGGTCTTCATCCTAGAGGTAAGATTCTACACCCTAAACCCTAATTTCGAAATCATCTGAAATGGGTAATTAACAAGATAATTTTTGGGCATGAGAGTTGATTATTTTACATGCATATGATATCAAGGAGTGTAGGAAGATTATTGAACTAAGCATGGTAAAGATTGGGTTGTGGGATGATGGAATCCTCCATAAAAGGACCTTGAAAACTTGAAACACCTAGAGTTTGATAAAATGCTCAAATGAGCTAGAACCATGATTATCTTCCTAATTTTGATTCAATTTGTTATATTTCTAAACTAGATTGAAGTTGCTAAGAATTCCCGAGCATTTTAGAGTTTAAGGAAGCTCAATTGAGGTATGTTGGCTAAACTCTTCTCTTAAAATTGAATCCCGCGATATTCATGTAAATTATGTAAGTCCTGAGTGATTCATTATGAAATTGGCTATTACGAGTAAGATTGGGTTGAAAGATATATGTTCAACAAGCATCCCAAATGCTCTATTCATGTTATGTTACAAATTGAGGATGTGTTAAAATATGGGCTGTGCATTAATAATGTTTCGACTTTAAGTCAAGTTCAAATGAAGTCTATTATGCCAAATTTTGTGAAACATCTCTATGTGCACTAGACTCTAAATTGCTCACATGTGTACTACACACTTTGATTTGAATTGTTTTTGTTATTGATGATGAGGATGATATTTGAAATTGATAAGGTGAGCATGAAATACTGAATATGGCCAACGTGCCAAGAATGATGTTATAATTATGGCCACTAGTGCCAATGAAATGAAAAGATGTGAAAGTATTATGAAATGCGATGATTGATATAAAAAGGTTGATGTCTCAAATAAGACAGCCTAGCCGATCGGGTCATGATCGGACTCCATGCCGCACACATGGTGGTGATTGTGCTAGAAATTGTATTTGAAATTGTGATTGTGGTCGATGTCCCTAATGGATAGCCTAGCCGATCGGGTCGTGATCAGACTCCGTGTTAAAGACGGTGGTATTGATATTGAGAGTAACTGTGGTTTATGTATCTAATGAGATAGCCTAGCCGATCGGGTCGTGATCGGACTCCGTACTGAGAATACGGTGGTACTGGTATTGTGGACAATGGTATATCGATACTAAAAATCTCCCACTGTGAGATATGAAAATTAATTTGAACACTGTCTTGATCCTAAATTGAGGTTTGATGTTAATTAAGGCTTTCATTGATATTATGATAATCGTGTTTGTACTATTTGTCATTCTATTGAGAGGGTGTTTAGTTATACATACTAGTGCTATTCGACAGTACTAACGTTTATTTTGCCGGGGGCGCTGCATCTTTCAATGGATACAGGTGGTTCCACAGCAGGAGATATTGGTCAGTGATAGCAGTGCACCTTCTTCCCAGCCGACTTGGTGAACCGCACTTCATTCTGGGGTCGTGAAACTTTTGTACTTTGTGTATTCTGTTTGAGGTATAGCCGGGGCCTTGTTGCCGGCATTATTGTTGTACTCTTCTTTATCTATAGAGGCTCCGTAGACATAGTGTGGTTTGTGTATTGGTGCTGGGAAAGACAAACTATGCTATGTTGTGGTTGTATTACTTGTCCATTTGAGACTTTAAAAATGGTGAAACATATGGTACGAAATTGGTAATTGTAGACATGACCACTTTATTATTTAATTAAGGAAAACATATATTCTCTTTATTCATGAATGATTTTGGGTAGAAGGAATCTAACAGGCTTGCTCGGTCAGGTTCACTCGGTTGAGCGACGGTTGCGTTCCTCGGTTTTGGGATTGATGTCATGCCAGACATATATCCTATATCTATTCCACCCCACAGAATGACATCGGTAGAATTGAAGGAGCTAAAAGAAACAATTAAGAGATTTGTTAGAAAAGGATTTCATCCGGCCGAGTGTGTCACCTTGGGGCGCACCAGTCCTTTTTGTAAGAAAGAAAGATGGGTCACTGAGAATGTGTATTGACTATCGACAGCTTAATAAGGTAACAGTCAAAAATAAGTACCCACTGCCAAGGATAGATGACTTGTTTGACCAATTGCAAGGTGCTAGGTACTTCTCCAAAATTGATTTAAGATCCGGGTATCATCAATTTAAGAACAGGGAGCGGGATATTCCGAAAACAGCTTTTAGGACCCGGTATGGGCATTTTGAATTTCTGGTGATGTCTTTTGGGCTAACAAATGCCCCAGCAGCCTTCATGAATCTTATGAATCACGTTTTTAAGACATTCCTCAACTCATTTGTGATAGTGTTCATTGACGATATTCTTGTATATTTACGAAGTCAGGAGGACCATGCTGACCATCTCAGGGTAGTTCTGCAAACCTTGCATTAGCACAAATTATATGCAAAGTTTTCAAAATGTCAATTTTGGCTAGAGTCGGTCATATTCTTGGGTCATGTTGTCTCTAATGAAGGAATTAAGGTTGATTCTCAGAAAATTGCAGCGGTGAAGAATTGGCCGAGGCCTACAACTCCAAAAGAGATTCGCAATTTTTTAGGCTTAGTTGGATATTGTAGAAAGCTCGTGGAGGGGTTTTCTACTCTTGCCTCCCCATTGACTAAATTGACGTAGAAGGAAATTAAGTTCCAATGGTCAGATGCTTGTGAAAAGAGTTTCTAGGAATTGAAAGCAAGATTGACTACGGCACAGGTGTTGACTCTACCAGAGGGTAAAGATGGATTTGTTGTATATTGTAATGCTTCAAGAATCGGGCTTGGGTGTGTATTAATGCAACATGGGAAGGTGATAGCTTATGCTTCTAGGCAACTCAAGAATCATGAAAAGAACTATCTAACACATGATTTACAACTTGCAGCAGTGGTATTTGCATTGAAAATTTGGCATCATTATTTATATGGGGTCCATGTGGATATATTCACAGACCATAAGAGCCTCAGTATATTTTCAAACAGAAGGAATTGAATCTGAGGTAAAGAAGATGGTTTGAATTACTCAAGGATTATGACATTGATATTTTATACCATCCGAGGAGAGCTAATGTTGTGGCAAATGCTCTTAGCCGAAAATATATGGGTAGTTTAGCACACTTGGAGGCATACCAAAAGTCATTGGCCAAGGAAGTTCATCGATTGGCTAGTTTGGGAGTTTATCTTACGAACTCTAGTGTAGGAGGGGTAATTGTGCAGAATAGGGCTGGATCATCGCTTGTTGTGGAAGTCAAAGAGAAGCAATACAACGATCCATTGTTGGTGCAATTGAAAGAGGGAATTCATAGACATAAGACCATGGCCTTTTCTCTTTGCATGGATGATGGTACACTAAGGTACCAAGGGTGACTATGTGTTCCAAATGTGGATGGTCTCCGTGAAAGAATTTTGACTGAAGCTCACACTTCTAGATATTCTGTGCACCCAGGTTCTACAAAAAATGTATCATGATCTTAAGGAAGTCTATTGGTGGAATGATATGAAGAGGAATGTGGCGGAATTTGTGGCAAGATGTCCGAATTGTCAGCAAGTGAAGGCCGAACACCAAAGGCCTGGTGGGTTGGCACAAAACATAGAAATTCCAATGTGGAAGTGGGAAATGATTAATATGGACTTTGTGGTAGGATTACCACGCACTTCGCGCAAGTTTGACTCAATTTGGGTGATTGTGGATCGACTCACGAAGTCATCATACTTTTTGCCGGTTACGTCTACCGACACAGCGGAGCAGTATGCTCAGTTGTATATCAAAGAAATAGTCAGGTTGCATGGCACCCCAGTTTCCATCATTTCTGATTGGGGGACACAATTCACTGCTAAATTTTGGAATAAATTTCAGCAAGGTTTGGGTACTCAGCTGAATCTTAGTACAGCCTTTCACCCGCAGACTGACGGGCAGGCAGGGCTGACTATTCAGACGCTTGAGGATATGTTGCGTGCTTGCGTCCTAGACTTCAAAGGTAGTTGGGATGATAATTTACCACTCATAGAATTTGCCTACAATAATAGCTATCATGCTAGAATTCAAATGGCACCATTCGAGGCTTTATATGGTAGGAGATGTAGATCTCCCATTGGGTGGTTCGAAATTGGAGAAGCAGAGTTAATAGGGCCAGACCTCGTGCATCAGCCCATGGAAAAAGTTAAAATCATTAAGGAGTGGTTGAAAACTGCTTAGAGTCGTCAGAAATCCTATTCGGATGTTCATCATAGGGATTTGGAGTTCAAAGAAGATGATTGGGTATTATTGAAAGTTTCTCCCATGAAAGGGGTATTGCGATTTGGTAAGAAAGGGAAATTGAGTCCGTGGTATGTCGGACCGTACAAAATCATTCAGAGGATCGGTGAGGTGGCGTACAAGGTTGAGCTACCACCTGAGATGTCATTAGTACACCCAGTGTTTCATGTGTCTATGTTGAAGAAATAGGTTGGAGATCTGACACTCATTGTTCCGGTTGAGACTATTGAGGTGAATGAAAAATTGACTTACGAAGAGATTTCGGTTTCTATTATTGATCGGCAAGTCCGAAAATTGAGAAATAAAGATATTTTCTCCGTGAAAGTGTTTTGGCGAAACCAACAAGTTGAAGAGGCTATTTGGGAGGGCGAGAAAGAAATCAAGAAAAAGTATCCTTATTTTTTTGAATAACTATGTATTTATAAAGTTATGATCTAGGAAAATTATAAGACTTACTTTTTATGAATTTTGTATCGTTTGAACAATTGGCATTAAGGGTGTTCTTTTCTGAAAATATATTGCTTATGTGGCCACAATTGGTGTTGTTTTGTATTATGTTACGTCTTTGGAATATGTATATGTTGTTAGGATGTGTTTCTGGGGCTCTCTGACATGTGGATAGGCCTAGTTACAAAGGTTACTCTGGCAAAATATTTGGAAATTTAGGGAGTTAGTCAAATTCGGGGATGCTGGTGTGTGGTATGAAAAACTGAGTTACATAAGATGCTAATAACATATTTTGACCCTCATTCGAGGACGAATGATCCTAAGTGGGGGATAATGAAAGGACCCGTAAAATTTTGCAAAAGAAAATAATGTTTCGTGGTGCCGAGTTGGTTTTAAAGGAAAATATTTGGCGGAAAAATGCACCGAAAATGTTTTGGCGGAAAAGTGCATTTCTGCGGTCCATTATGTGACCGCAGAATCACTCTACGGACCGCATAATGGCCGCAGAGTGAGGCATTTAATTGGGTCAGTTGGAATCAATAATGCGGTCGAATATGCGACTGCATAACTTTTATGCGGTGCACTATGCGACCGCATAACTATTATGTGGTGCACTATGCGACCGTAGAACAGTTATGCGGACTGCATAGTGACAACAGACTCAGGCAGATTTTTGGTCATTTTGGACACCAATTATGCCACCGATATGCGGTCCTCATGACCATATGCAACCGCAAAACCTGTTCTGGAGCTTCATTTTTGGGTTTTTAAAACCCGACGCTACTTCGTTAAATACACGTTTTGGGCCATTTTTGAGATATAATCTGACATTTTAGAGTGAGAGAGAGTTCCCTAGAGTGAGAAGGTGTTCTTCAATAATTTTTCTTCAATTCTTGCTCATGTTTTGGAAGATTAAGAATCTAGCTCACTAGGGCTTCATCCTAGACGTAAGATTCTACACCCTAAACCCTAATTTCGAAATCATCTGAATATGGGTAATTAACAAGATAATTTTTGGGCATGAGAGTTGATTATTTTACATGCATATGATATCAAGGGGTGTAGGAAGATTGTTGAACTAATCATGGTAATGATTGGGTTGTGGGATGATGGAATCCTCCATAAAAGGACCTTGAAACCTTATGCACACCTAGAGTTTGATAAAATGCTCAAATGAGCTAGAACCATGATCATCTTCCTAATTTTGATTCAATTTGTTATATTTCTAAAATAGATTGAAGTTGCCTAGAATTCTGGAACATTTTAGAGTTTAAGGAAGCTCAATTGAGGTATGTTGGCTAAACTCTTCTCTGAGAATTGAATCCCACGATATTCATATAAATTATGTAAGTCCCGAGTGATTCATTATGAAATTGGCTATTCCGAGTAAGATTGGGTTGAATGATATATGTTCAACAAGCATCCTAAATACTCTATTCATGTTATGTTACCAATTGAGGATGTGTTAAAATATGGGTTGTGCATTAATAATGTTTCAACTTTAAGTCAAGTTCAAATGAAGGTTATTATGCCAAATTTTGTGAAATATCTCTATGTGCATTAGACTCTAAATTGCTCACATGTGTACTACACACTTTGATTTGAATTGTGTTTGTTGTTGATGAGGAGGATGATATCTGAAATTGATAAGGTGAGCATGAAATACTGAATATGGCCAATGTGCCAAGTAATGATCTTATAATTATGGCCACTAGTGCCAATGAAATGAAAAGATGTGAAAGTATTATGAAATGCGATGATTGATATAAAAAAGTTGATGTCTCAAATAAGACAGCCTAGTCGATCGGTTCGTGATCGGACACCATGTCGCACACATGGTGGTGATTGTGCTGAAAATTGTAATTGAAATTATGATTATGGTCGATGTCCCTAATGGATAGCCTAGCCGATCGTTTCGTGATCGGACTCCGTGTTAAAGTCAGTGGTATTGATATTGAGAGTAATTGTGGTTGATGTCTCTAATGAGATAGCATGGCTGATCGGGTCGTGATCGGACTCTGTACTGAGAATACCGTGGTACTGGTATTATGGACAATGGTATATTGATACTAAAAATCTCCCAATGTGAGATATGGAAATTAATTTGAACACTGTCTTGATCCTAAATTGAGGTTTGATGTTAATTAAGGCTTTCATTGATATTATGGTAATCTTGTTTGTATTATTTGTCATTCTATTGAGAGGGTGTTTAGTTATACATACTAGTTCTATTCGACAGTACTAACGTCCCTTTTGCCTAGGGCGCTGCATCTTTCAATGGATGCAGGTGGTTCCACAGTAGGAGATATTGGTCAGTGATAGCAGTGCACCTTCTTCCCAGATGACTTGGTGAGCCCCACTTCATTCCGGGGTCATGAATCTTTTGTACTTTGTGTATTTTGTTTGAGGTATAGCCGGGGTCTTGTTGCCGGCATTATCATTGTACTCTTCTTTATCTATAGAGGCTCAGTAGACATAGTGTGGGTTGTGTATTGGTGTTGGGAAGGACAAACTATGCTATGTTGTGGTTGTATTACTTGTCCATTTGAAACTTTAAAAATGGTGAAACGTATGGTAAGAAATTGGTAATTGCAGACATGACCACTTTATTGTTTAATTAAGGAAAACATATATTATCTTTATTCATGAATGAGTTTGGGTAGAAGGAATCTACCAGGCTTGCTCGGTCGGGTTGACTCGGTTAAGCGCCGGTCACGCTCCTCGGTTTTGGGGTATGACACTATGTCAGTGTCAGATTATTCCCTCAGATTCAGTGAGTTGTCCCACTATGCGCCTACTTTGGTTACTACAGTCAGAGATCGATTTTGTAGATTCAATGGAGTCTAAGAGGTCTTGTTGACCGGGAGGATCTACCGATCCCTATTTTGGAGGCAGGGCGCATCATGGTAGGGGTTTTGTCGGTCAGCCAGTTCAATCTGCACTTCAGGTTTGACGTGGTGCTATAGATATCCATGGTTCTCGGAGTACCCATTTAGGACAGCTTCCACAGCCATGTAAGCAGAGAGGTTGCTTTAAGTGTGGGGATACTAGGCACATTTTGAGGGATTGTCCCAGAATTCAGGCTGGTGTACCACAACAGAGTATTCAGGCTATGGGCTCCACTCCATTTACTGCTATACCTGCTTCGCCAGCTAGATTTGGAGGTCAGACGTGTATAGTTCATCCTATAGGGGGAGGCCAGGCCCAGTGTTATAGAAATGAGAGCCGAAGCTCTCTTTTTATAGCCAAAGCCTCACTCTCTAAAGCCTACTATATTTGATAATTTGCACATACTTTTCCTTCTATTTCTTCAATGTTAACAATTCAACAACATTGATTGCTAAACCAAAGAGATTCTCAGCCAAGTATTTTCCTTAGGCACATGTCTATTACTTTGGATTTTGAATGAGATGGACCCAATCAATATCCCCCTCCGGTCTCATTCATCTAGAGGAGGGAACACTGCATTCTGGTTTGAGTGCATGCCAAGAAGTTCTTTACATAGCTCGAACTTGTCTCTTGGTACCACCTTGGTCATCATATCCGAAGGATTCTCACTTGTATCCTGGTTGGACTGATGGTAGTGTACTAGATAATGTCGTTACATGTATTATTTCGGTTGGTTATAGAGATGCATTAGTATTATTCGGTCTGGTTCCATCTATTAGTAAGATTTATCTTACTTTGCTTCATGTATGGATGTGTTTCGTGATTCTATAGTGGTAGCCTGTGTCTGTAATTTTAGATTGTCCATTATTGAGATCCAAGAAAGTAGGATTAACTTTTTGTTACTTAATATGGTAGGTTTTGATGTGATTTCTGGATGGTTTGGCTATGACTTGTGATTTAGGTGCCCTACATGAATGGGGAGCCAGTTACGTGTTGTGATTTTGTTCCACCGAATTTAGGGTGAAGGGTTTCAGCTAGTGTGATGTGTATTCTACTTGTGATACGGAGCTGAGGATGGGATCCTTGTGTTTTTGTGTGGGTCGGTATGTTTGGACTAGGATAACCGTCGTGGTGGAGTTATGTTAGTATGAAGATCCTTTGTGATTAGTTAGTATGTTTTGTTTCTCCCTCGTGGAATGGATTCGTAGTATGTAATTGATAGGGAGTTGTGCTTGTCAGATTTGTTGGGTAGCTCTCACATGTGTCTCTCTTTCTATCTTTAGTTGTATTCGAGTTGTGACGGTTCTGTACGGATTGCATTGAATGTGTCTAGGGGGCGTGGGGTGTCTATAACGACCCGACCGGTCGTTTTGAGTATTGCAGCCTCGTTTCCCCATTTACAGCTTATTCTGTGTTGAATTATAATTATGTGACTTGTCGGGTAGGTTTTAGAATGAATTAGAACACTTAGTACCAATATTTAAAGCTTAAGTTGAAATAATTGACGGAATGATGAATTATGTGTAAACAACACCGTAATTGAATTTTGATGGTTCCAATAGCTCTGTATGGTGAATTCGGGCATAGGAGGTTGTCCAGATATTTAGTCAGAGGTCCGTAGTCAAATTTGGCTTGAAATGGCAAAAATAGGAAATTTAAATTTGGAAATTTGACCGGGGAGTTGACTGTCACGCTCCAAACTCGGGGAGCGCGGCCGGCGCTCAACCGAATGAACCCAGCCAAGCAAGCCTGTTAGATTTCCTTCTACCCAAACTTATCCATGAATTAAGAGGGGATGCACTCCATTAATCAAGTACTAAAAAGATTTCATTTCCATTAGCAGCTTCATTCATAATTTCCAAATTATTACAAGTTTATAGATATAATGAAAAACATGTTTGCCAAATACCAACATTTGTAGTTCAATTCCCCATATCAAACACAACCCACAACCTGTCTACGGAGCCTCTAAGTAGAACAAAAGAGTAGTATGGAAGTGCCGGCAACAAGGCCGTGACTATACCTTAAAGGACAATGTACAACTCAAACGACATCAGGCCCGGAATAGAGTAGGGATCACCAAAACCTGCTGAATAGAGAGTGACTACTAACAAGGACCAAAGCTGCCCATTGATGAAGCACCTGCATCCATTGAAGATGAACCGCCCCCGGCAAAAGGGACGTTAGTACATATGAAATAGTACTAGCATGTAAAGCTAACTGCCCTCTTTCAAAATAGAATGCCAACATAAAAGGGAAAACCATGGAAACAACAATCAACAATCAATGATATCCAATTTCCAAGTTAAAACATATTAATTTCCAAAATACGAAGATCATATTATTTTTGGTTGGGTGATCTTTAGCACTGATATACCACTGTTCATTATATCACCGTTCACAATACCAATGTTCACAATACCAATACCACCGTACTTTTAGCACAGAGTCCGATCACGACCCGATCGGCTAGGCCATCTCATTAGAGACTTCAATCACCATCACTCTCAATACCAATACCACCGTAATTTTAGCACGGAGTCCGATCATGACCCAATCGGATAGGCTATCTCATTAGATACATCAACTACAATCACAATTTAAATTACAATTTCCTGCACAATCACCACCATGTGTGCGACATGGTGTCCGATCACGACCAGATCGGCTAGGCCATCTCACCACAATGCCGTGTGGATCGACATCATCCTTTTCTATCAATCATCTCATCTCAATTAAGGGGAATAATATTATCACATCAATCTCAACCAAA
Organism: Nicotiana tabacum; assembly: GCF_000715075.1. Lineage (NCBI taxonomy): Eukaryota > Viridiplantae > Streptophyta > Magnoliopsida > Solanales > Solanaceae > Nicotiana > Nicotiana tabacum. The sequence continues at coordinate 152,989,843 of NC_134096.1, read as the reverse complement.
ATAAGGGGAATAATTATATAACTTCAATCTCATCCCAAATAAGGGGAATGGTCACAATCCAGTCCTACACCGACACGTGTAGTTTCATGGTTAGGTTATTTCAATCTACCCTTCCTCGATGACCATCGATACTCCCAAAAACATTTTTTTGATTTGCATACAAAGGAAACAACAATACAAATGCATTTACCTCATAACCTTTCACACTATTTATAGCCTCATTGGCATATTCATTCCCTTACAACATCATTATCTCATTGGCTTTCTTGTCCATATTTCATATTCCACACCTTCATTTCTATCCTTTCATGGATCGTCATCATAAATATCAACATATATAATATTCCGAAAATCACGACTTTAAGTTCATTAAAAATGAAGAATTTAAGCACAGTAGATTTCTTTCCAAGAAATGGAGTAAAATTATTGACAATCGAAGCACAAATTAAAATCATAAACAAGTAAGACACCATTTATTCTTGAATTACATTTCCCCAAAAATGGCAATACACATTTTCCACTCACGAATATGTAAGAATGCAAAACATATTGAAAATACTCATAAATAACATTAGTTAAAACAACCACATTTGGGCATCACTTGAGTACATAAGCTTTTAGGCAAATCTATCTTCGAAGTCAATTCGGAATAGTTGAATAAAGGCTCATTTCATAACCTTTCTCACATCATTTTATTTCATTGGCACCATTGACCACAAGTATAACTATCATTTTTGGCACAGTGGCCACACTTTATATGTTCAACTCACTTCTTTCACTTTCAAGCATCTTTATAGATTATCAACAACAAGGCAATTCCAATCAAGACATCAAGTACACATATGAGTAATTAAGAGTCTTAAGCATATCGAGTTTTTCTCACATAAGTTGGCATCATAACTTTCATTTGAAACACGACTCAAAGCCATAACATTTTAATGTACATATCATTCTTGAACACATTCTCGAAAGATAACATAATGTGATAGGAACATTCGGAACACGTTTGAATACATAATTCTCGACACTTTACTTATTCGGGACAATCAAATTTACTGGGAACATCTCGGAACATAAAATAAGGAACTTGAGACAACCATAGTTGAAACTTACGGGAACCTCATGGAATTCAATTCTAAGAGAGTAGTTTAGCCAATATACCTCACTTTGAGCTTTCCTTAAATTACTACAATGTTCAGAAAATTCTAGCAATCCCAATCTATTTTGAGACATAACAAAATTGAACACAAATTAGGAAAATATTCATGATTTTAGCTCATTTGAGCATTTTATCAAACACTAGGTGTGCAAATTTGGCTACAAGGTTCTTCAACAAGATTTCCTTCACTCCTCAACCCAATCTTTACTTATTTTAGCTCAACAATCTTCCCACAAACCTTATTGGTACAAGCATGTATAATTAATACTCTTACACCCAAAAATCATACTCCCAATCACCCATCTTTTACCCAAACTCAAAATTGAAGACTAGGGGTTTGAATCTTACCTCTTGAGTGAAGATCTTGCGAGATTTCCTTGTTGGATTTCAAGGCTTGAACAAGATCTTGATGAAAAAAATACTTCATCTACTTCCTCTCTTTATAACACTCTCACTTCTCTCTAAAATATCAGGTTTCAGCTCAAGAAGTGACTTAACCCCTCTCTCTACCTGGCCTTGTGGTTATTTAATGGGCTCCTACGTGCGCGACCGTGCACCTGGGCAAGTGGCCGCAAATCTGGCCGTGCACACAAGGCAGAAACTCCCAAATATATGCAGTCGTGCATATGGGTGTGCTTATGACATAGGTTCAGTAAAATGGCCATCACTTTCTGTAGAAATATCCAAATGACGAACGGTTTGATGCGTTGGAAACTAGATTCAAAGGACTTTATTTTGATAAGTCGATCACCACCTATGTCATTATATTGGGGGAGTTCTATTCATTTGAAGTCGGATCTTGTGCCAATTGAAACATCCTTTCCACTTAATCTATCCAACTTATTCCATACAAGTTATTGCCATTCATAAAACTCCTTAGTGTAACAACCCGACCGGTTATTTTGAGAATAATGGCCCTGATTACCTATTTTCTGCTTTCCCCGTATCTGTTTTTGCGTATGTGGATTGCCGGGAGGTTTTGTTTTTGGTTTCGGAGTATTTTGGGACATGTAGTCCCTAAAATGGAAGCTTAAGTCTTAGGATTTTGACCATAGTTAGAACTTTGTGAACATGACTCCGAAATAGAGTTATGTCGGTTCCGTTAGTTCCGTTGGGTGATTTTGGACTTAGGAGCGTGTCCGGATTGTGATTTGGAGGTCGGGAATAGAATTAGGCTTGAAATGATGGAAGTCGAATTTTTGGGAAGTTTGACCGGGGGTTGACTTTTTGATATCGGGGTCGGATTGGAATTCTGGAAGTTGGAGTAGGTTTGTGGTGTCATTTATGACTTGTGTGCAAAATTTGAGGTCAATCGGATGTGATTTGATAGGTTTTGACGTCATTTGTAGAATTTGTAAATTTCAAAGTTCATTAGGCTTACATCCGTGTGTAATTCATGTTTTTGGTGTTGTCTGAAGTGATTAGAGGATTTGAATAAGTTCGTAGCAGGTTATAAGACTTGTTGGCATGTTTGGTTGAGGCCGCGGGGGCCTCGGGTTGATTTCGGGTGGTTAACGGATCAAAGTTTGATGTTGAAGGATAGCTGAAGTGTTGTTCCTGCTGGGGTAATCGCACCTGCGAGTGGGGAACCGTAGGTGCGGACACGTAGAAGCGAAGAGGAGGCCGCAGATGCGGGCAAGGCCGAGAAGGGCAGGGGGCGCAGGTGCGAGAAAAGAAAGCGCATCTGCGAGTCCGCATATGTGAGGATGGGCCACAGATGCGAAAAGGGAAAGTTTGGGCATTTCCGCAGAAGCGGACGAAGGGACGCAGGAGCGACTCTGCAGGTGCGAGACATGGAGCGCAGGTGTGAGCCCAGTGGTTTTAGTGGGTTCCGCAGGTGCGGATAATTTTGCGCATGAGCGGTTTCGCAGGTGCGGTAATAAGGCCATAGGTGTGAAAAGCCTGTGCAGAACATATAAAAAGCAAGGGTTCGCGAATTGTCTTCATTTCAACTTTTTGGAGTCAGACTTAGGCAATTTTGGAAAGGTGTTTCGAGGGGATTATTGAGCTAAGCTTCTTGTACTCATTTTTTTATCACAAATCTTGTTTTTCCCCCCTAGACTGGGTGGTATTGAAGTGAAACTTAGGGGTTTAGGGCTAGAGAGTTGGAGAGTGGTTTTTTGGGGATTTGGATAAATTTGGTATGGTTAGACTCGTGAGTGAATGGGCTTTCGAGTTTTGTGACCTTTGTCGGATTTCGAGATGTGGGCTCGGGGGCCGGGTTTGAGCCGATTTCGGATTTTTAGCTTTGATTTAGTACTTTTATTGTGGAATTAATCCCCTTAGCCTATATTAATTGTATTGTTCTACTTGTGGCTAGATTCGGGATTTGGAGACCGATTTGAAAGGCAAAGGCATTTCGAAGTGGAAATTTGCTCGGTTTGAGGTAAGTAACACTTTCAAACTTGGTTTTGAGGGTTCGAAACCCCGAATTACGTGTTAAGTGATTGTTATTGAGGTGACGCACATGCCAAGTAATGGGTGTGTGGGCATGCATCGTGAGAATTGTAGCCTGATTGATTTCATGGCACTGTATAGTGACTCTATCTTGTTGATATTCGTGTTTTCATCATGTGGTAAAGTAATTGAGTTGTCAATCATGCTAGATATCATGTTTAGGCTTTATGCCGGTACTGTTGGGATCCCTAGTGGTCGTTTCTTGCTGTCATCTTGCTGATTTCATTGATATGATGTACTCAGTCATGTTCATGCATTTCATATCATATCTTAGTCTCGGTTATTTATTGATACATCATATCATTGTTTCGGGCTAGTTATCATGAAATTGTGAGCCTGCGAGTGAGACTAGAGAGATTGATGACTGAGTGAGGCTGACAGCCTGATTATGAGTGGCAGTTATGGGATCGGGTTGCACGCCGCAGCGGTTATACTAATTTTATGATAGCGCTTGGGCAGTAGGAGCCCCTCCGGAGTCTGTACACCCCCCAGTGAGCGCGGTTGATATTATTGAGGGGTGGATCTTCCCTGGACATGGATCTTGTCCAAAGTACTTGATACCCAGAGATTGATCTTCTCCACAGGGTAGGATTGGCCTTGCTCTGTAATGGGTGACTTGTAGTCAGTGATGTATATGTTCCGGGATGGATCTTCTCTAGGCCGTATGGGCCACATATAGTATCGAGTGGTTGAGAATTCTATAGTGTGAGCACATGAGGCTGATAGCATAGTGCATCACATACCGCATGTGCATTGGCATGTAGAGATAGCAGAGTTATATTCTTTACACTCTTCGGATCTGCTTCACTTTACTGTTTTGAGTTGCCTATTTAATTTGAAAGCATGCTTACGTTTCTGTACAATTATTTCTATTTTATCTGTACCGGTTGAGTTCATCACTACCTTTCAGTCCAAAGTTTGGACATGTTACTTATTGAGTTAGATGTACTCACGTTACTCCCTGCACCTCGTGTGCAGATCCAGGCATTTCTGGTCACGGCGGCAGTTGCTGATTGAGGCTTCAGAGTTCGGAGACTACCAAGGTAGTTGCACGACGTTCGCAAGCCTTGACTCTCCTTGTTTATCACTAGTTGTATTTTCAGTTTATTTCTCTAGACACTGTAATGGACTATATTCTTATTTAGACACTCATGTACTCGGTGACACCCCGGTTTTGGGTTGGATTGTATCGTATTTTTGGATTTATCCGATTTTCAAAAAGGTTTCTTTAATGTTAACTGCTTCCGTCTTTATTTTCAAAGTTATTCTTACTGTGATGAGTTGTTAAGTAGAGGCTTAAATCTGTCTTTAATGTTAACTGCTTCCGTCTTTATTTTCAAACTTTATTTTCAAAGTTGATTTTGAGTAGTGACAAGTTGGTATCAGAGCCTAGGTTACATAGGTCTCACTAGTCATGAGCAGGTTTAGTAGATTCTTGCGGATCGGTATAGAGACGTCTATACTTATCTTTGAGAGGTTGCAGAACCCTTAGGAAACTTCACATTCTTGAATACTTGTCGTGCGAATCTGTTGATTCTGGTAACTAAACTTCTGTTCTATTCTCTCACAGATGGTGAGGACACGTACTACTGGGTAGGGTGGACAGCCACCAGTACCACCAGTCAGGGCCGCGGGAGGCCGAGGTCGCCATAGAGGCCGCGGTAGGGGCAGAGGTGCAGCTCGCACAATAGTTAGGGCAGTACCTACAGACACACCAATTGCCCCAGTTCAGGAGTAGGCTCCAGTTGAGGATTAGCCTGTGGGACCAGCTCAGGCACCACCTGTGCCCATTGTGATTCCAGGCCTTCAGGAGGCCTTAGCTTAGATTCTAATCATGTGCACCAGTCTTGCTCAGGCGGTCTATATTCTGGCTGTAGTATCCACTTCACAGGCTGGAGGAGGTGCTCAGACTCTTGCCGCTCGCACACTAGAGTAGGTGGTACAGGGACTCCAGACACCGGGGCACCACCAGCCCAGCCGGTTGCAGCTGCTCAGGACTATGTAGTTCTTGTCATGCCCGATGATGAGCAGCGTCGATTGGAGAGGTTTGGGAGACTCCAGCCTCCATATTTCAATGGTACTGAGGGAGAGAATGTGCAAGGCTTCTTGGACAGGTGTCAGAGGATACTCCATACAACAGGTATTCTAGAGACCGGTGGGGTCTCGTTCACTACTTTTCAGTTTACTGGAGCTTCCTTTACCTGGTGGGAGGCTTATGAGAGGCGTAGGCATGTTGGTGCAGCACCACTTATGTGGCAAGAGTTCTCCGTTCTCTTCTTGGAGAAGTATTTGCCACAGTCTCGTAGATAGGAACTGTGTAGATAGTTTGAGAGGTTACGTCAGGATGATATGACTGTGATGCAGTACAAGATAAGGTTTTCTATGTTGGCCCATCATGTAGTTTGGCTAATTCCTACTAATAGGGAGAGAATCAGAAGGTTCATTGATGGCCTCACATTTTAGTTGCGGGTGCTCATGACTAAAGAGAGGGTGTTCGGTGCTATTTTTGATGAGGTTGTCGACATTGCTCGGGAGATAGAGTCGGTCCGCAACCAGGAGTGGGTTGAGAGGGAGGCTAAGAGGTCTCGTGGATCAGGTAGTTTTGGTGGTGTTCCTTCTGGAGGTCAGTTTCACCATGGCAGAGGTCGTCCTTACAGGCATGCTCAGACGGCTTGCCAAGTTCACCGTGGTGCATCATCTAGCCATGATTCTTTTAGTTTGCATCAGGGTCACTCATGTCTCAGTGCCTTTTCAGCTCAGAGTTCGTCTCATGCACCATCATCTCAGGGTTTATTTATGTCGGGGCCTTCTAGTAGAAATCCTGGTGCTCGGGGTTCCCTTCAGTCCCCACCGCCATTTGTAGGGAGAGGTTTCTTTGAGAGTGGAGATTTGGGTCATATCAAGAGGCATTATCCCCGCCTTTTGGGAGGTTCATCTCAATAGAGGAGGCAACCTTCGACTTCAGCACCAGTTTCTTCACCACACGCTCAGCCAGCTCGGGGTAGAGCTCAGTCAGCTAGGGGCCTCCTGAGAGGGAAAGGTTGATCAGGGGGTGGCCAGGCCCATTTCTATGCTCTCCCTGCTAGATCAGATGCCATTGCTTCAGATGCTGTGATTACAGGTATTGTCTAAGTTTTCCATAGAGATGCCTTTGTATTATTTGACCCTAGTTCCACTTATTCATATGTGTCCTCCTATATTGCTCATTATCTGGATATGCCCTGTGAGTCTCTAGTTTCATCTGTTTATGTATCCACTCCAGTGGATGATACAATTATTGTGGACCGTGTATATCAGTCATGTGTGGTGACTATTGGGAGTCTGAAGACCGGAGTAGATCTCTTGTTGCTTAGTATGGTCAATTATGACGTGATTTTAGGTATGGATTGGTTGTCTCTATGTCATGCTATTCTATATTTTCATGCTAAGACCGTGATGTTAGCAATGTCAGAGTTGTCGAGGGTTGAGTGGAGTGGCTCTATAGACTATATTCCTCGTAGAGTGATTTCATACTTGAAGGCTCAGCGGATGGTTGAGAAGGGTTGTCTATCTTATTTGTCCTTTATGAGGTTTGTGAGGGATGCTAGTGTAGAAACCTCTGCTATTGATTCTGTTCCAGTAGTGCGAGATTTCCCGGATGTGTTTCCTGCAGACCTACCGGGCATGCCACCTGATAGGGATATTGATTTTGGTATTGATTTGATGCTGGGCACTCAGCCCATTTCTATTCCACCGTATCGTATGGCACCGGCGGAGTTGAAGGAATTGAAGGAGCAACTTCAGGAACTCCTTCATAAGGGGTTTATTAGGCCTAGCATGTCACCTTGGGGTGCAACGGTTCTATTTGTAAAGAAGAAGGATGGTACAATGAGAATGTGCATTGATTACAAGCAGTTGAACAAGGTCACAATGAAGAACAAGTATCCTTTGCCACGTATTGATGATCTGTTTGACCAGCTTCAGGGAGCGAGGGTGTTCTCCAAGATTGATTTGATATCAGGGTATCACCAGTTGAAGATTTGAGACTCAGATATTCTTAAGATAGCTTTCAGGACCCGATATGGCCATTATGAGTTTCTTGTGATGTCTTTTGGACTGACCAACGCCCCAGCAGCGTTCATGCATCTGATAAACAGTGTGTTTCAGCCTTATCTTGACTCGTTCATTATTGTATTCATTGATGACATCCTGGTGTACTCTTGTAGCCAGGAGGAGCATGCCCAGCATATGAGGATTGTCTTACAGAGGTTGAGGGAGGAGAAGCTTTATGCAAAGTTCTCCAAATGTGAGTTTTGTCTCAGTTCAGTGGCGTTCTTGGGGCACGTGGTATCCAGTGAGGGTATTCAGGTATATTCGAAGAAGATAGAGGCGGTTTAGAGTTAGGCTACACCGTTCTTAGCCATAGAGATTCAGAGTTTTCTCGGTTTGGCTGCTTATTGCCATTGTTTTGTGGAGGGTTTCTCATCTATTGCATCGCCCTTGACTAAATTGACCCAAAAGGGTGCTCGTTTCAGGTGGACGGATGAGTGCGAGGAGAGCTTTCAGAAGCTCAAGACTGCTTTGACCATGGCTCCAGTTCTAGTTCTACCATCAGCTTCTGGTTCTTACACAGTGTATTGTCATTCCTCACAAATCGGTATTGGGTGTGTTCTGATGCAGGAGGGTAGAGTGATCGCTTATGCTTCGCGCCAGTTAAAGCCCCATGAGAAGAACTATCTTGTCCACGAACTTGAGTTAGCAGCTATTGTTCACACCTTGAAGATTTGGTGGGACTATTTTTACGGGATCCATTGTGAGATTTACACTGATCATCGGAGTTTGCAGCATCTGTTCAAACAGAAGAATCTTAACTTGCATCAGCGGAGGTGGTTGGATCTTCTTAAGGACTATGATATCATCATTTTGTACTATCCCGGGAAGGCCAATGTGGTGGCCGATGCCTTGAGTCACCGAGCAGAGAGTTTGGGGAGCTTAGTATATCTTCCAGAAACAGATAGGCCATTGGCGTTGGATGTTCAGTCCTTAACTAGTTAGTTTGTTAGATTGGATATTTCTTAGCCGAGTCGAGTATTGGCTTGTGTGGTTTCTCGGTATCCTCTTTATGATCGTATCAGGAAGCGTGAGTATGAAGACCTGCATCTTCTTGTGCTTAAAGGACACAGTCCAGCACGGTGATGCTAAGAAGGTCACTATCGGGGATGATGGTGCATTGGGGATGTAGGGTAGGCTATGTATGCCCAATGTAGATGGTTTGCATGAGTTGATTCTCCATGAGGCTCACAGTTCTTGGTATTCTATTCATCAGGGTGCCGCAAAGATGTATCGGGACTTGAGACAGCATTACTAGTGGAGGAGAATGAAGAAGGGCATAGTGGAGTATGTGGCTCGGTGTCTAAATTGCCAACAGGTGAAGTATGAGCATCAATGGCCAGGATGGTTGCTTCAGAAATTAGAGATTCCAGAGTAGAAATGGGAGCGAATCACTATGGACTTCGTTGTTGGGCTTCCACTTACTCAGCGGAAGTTTAATGCAGTTTGGGTGATTGTGGATAGGCTGACCAAGTCAGCTCATTTCATTCCTGTGATGACTACCTATTCTTCTGAGCAGCTGGCTCGAGTGTATATCCGTGAGATCGTTAGGCTTCATGGTGTACCGGTATCTATCATCTAGACCGAGGCACGTAGTTTACATCACGGTTCTGGAGGGCCGTGTAGCATGAGTTAAGTACTTGGGTGGAGTTGAGCACAGTATTTCACCCTTAGACGGACGGACAGTTCGAGTGCACTATTCAAATATTAGAGGACATGCTCCGTGCGTGTGTGATAGAGTTTGGGGGTTCGTGGGATCAGTTCTTGCCTCTAGTGGAGTTTTCATACAACAACAATTATTGATCGAGAATCAAGATGGAACCGTATGAGGCCATATATGGAAGGCGGTGCAGGTCTCCATTAGGTTGGTTCGAGCCGGGCGAGGCTCGATTATTGGGACACTTGGTTCAGGATGCTCTAGAGAAGGTTAGGGTGATTTAGGATAAACTATGCACAGCCCAGTCCAGACAGAAGAGTTATGCGGATCGGAAGGTTCGCGATGTTGCATTCATAGTTGGAGAGCGGGTCTTACTCCGGGTGTCACACATGAAGGGTGTTATGAGGTGCGGAAAGAAGGGCAATCTGAGCCCGAGGTTTATCGTCCCATTTGAGGTGTTGTGACGTGTTGGGGAGGTTGCTTATGAGCTTGCCTTGCCTCCCAGTCTAGTAGGAGTTCATCCAGTATTCCTTATTTCTATGCTCCGGAAGTATCACGGCGATCCATCTCACGTGTTGGATTTCAGCTCAGTCCAGTTGGACAAGGATTTATCTTATGTTGAGGAGCCGGTGATGATCTTGGATAGGTAGGTTTGAAAGCTGAGGTTGAAGAATATTGCTTCTGTGAAGGTTCAGTGGAGGGGTCAGCCGGTCGAGGAGGCGACTTGAGAGACCGAGCAGGACATGCGCAGCCGTTATCCTCGTCTTTTCACAGCTTCAGGTATGTCTTTATGCTCGTTCGAGGACGAATGATTGTTAAGAGGGGGAGGATGTAACGATCCTGCTGGTCATTTTGATATTAATAGCCACGATCCCCTATTTTCTGCTTTCCCCGTATCTGTTTGTGCTTATGTGGATTGCCGGGGGGTTTTGTTTTTGGTTTCGAAGTGTTTTGGGACACGTAGTCCCTAAAATGAAAGCTTAAGTCTTTGGATTTTGACCGTATTAAGAACTGTGTGAAAATGACTCCGAAATAGAGTTCCATCGGTTTTGTTAGCTTTCTCGAGTGATTCTGGACTTAGGAGCGTGTCTGGATTGTGATTTGGAGGTCGGGAGTAGAATTAGGCTTGAAATAGAGGAAGTCAAATTTTGCGAAGTTTCATCGGGGGTTGACTTTTTGATATTGGGGTCGGATGGGAATTCCGGAAGTTGGAGTAGGTTCGTGGTGTCATTTATGACTTTGTGTGCAAAATATGGGGTCAATCGGACGTGATTTGATAGGTTTTGACATTGTTTGTAGAATTTGGAAATTTTAAAGTTCATTAAGCTTGAATCCGTGTGTAATTCATGTTTTTGGTGTTGTTTGAAGTAATTAGAGGATTTGACTAAGTTCGCAGCATGTTATACGAAATGTTGGTATGTTTGGTTGAGGTCCCAGGGGCCTCAGGTCAATTTCGTGTGGTTAACATATCAAAGTTTGATGTTGAAGGATCGCTGAAGTGTTGTTCTTGCTACTGTAATCACACTTGCGAGTGGGGAACCGTAAGTGCAGACACACAGAAGCGAAGAGGAGGTCGCAGATACGGGCAAGACCTGGAAGGGTAGGGGCGCAGGTGCGAGAAAGTATGTGCATCTGTGAGTCCGCAGATGCGAGGATGGGCCCATTATGCGAAAAGGGAAAGTTTGGGCATTTCCGCAGAATTGGACGAAGGGCCGCAGGAGCTACTCCGCAGGTGCGAGACCTGGAGAAAAGGTGCGAGCTCAGTGTTTTTAGTGGGTTCCGCTGGTGAGGAAATAAGGCCGCAGGTGCGAAAATCCTGGGCAGAACATATAAAAAGCAAGGGTTCGCGAATTGGCTTCATTTCAACATTTTGGACTCGGACTTAGGCGACTTTGGAGAGGAATTTTGAGGGGATTATTGAGGTAAGCTTCTTGTACTCGTTTTTGATCATAAATCTTCTTTCTCCATTGTTTTTCCCCCCTAGATTGGGTGGTGTTGAGGTTAAATTTGGGGGTTTAGGGCTAGAGAATTGGAGAGTGAAGTTTTGGGGATTTGGATGACCAAATGGTGTTAGATTTTGATAAATTTAGTATGGTTAGACTCGTGAGTGAATGCGCTTTCGGGTTTTGTGATTTTTGTTGGATTTTGAGACGTGGGCCCGGGGGCCGGGTTTGAGCCGATTTCGGATTTTGGCTTTGATTTAGTACCTTTCTTGTGGAATTGATCCCTTTAGCCTATATTGATTGTGTTGTACTACTTGTGGCTAGATTCGGGACGTTTGGAGACCGATTTGAGAGGCAACAACATTTTGAAGTAGAGATTTGCTCGGTTTGAGGTAAGTAATGCTTTCAAACTTGGTTTTGAGGGTTCGAAACCCCGAATTATGCATGCAGGCATGCACCATGAGAATTATGGCCTGATTGATTTCATGGCACTGTATAGTGACTCTATCTTGTTGATATCCGTGTTTTCATCATGTGATAAAGTAATTGAGCTGTCAATCATGCTAGATATCATATTTAGGCTTTAAGCCGGTACTGTTGGGACCCCTAGTAGTTGTTTCTTGCTATCATCTCATTGATTTCATTGATATTATGTACTCGGCCATGTTCATGCATTTCATATCATATCTTAGTCTTAGTTGTTCTTTATTGATACATCATATCATTGTTTCGGGCTAGTTTTCATGATATTGTGAGCCCGTGAGTGCGACTGGAGAGATTGATGACTGAGTGAGGCTGAGAGCCTGATTATGAGTGGCAGTTATGGGATCGGGCTACACGCCGCAGCGGTTATACTAATTTTTTGATAGCGCTTGGGCTGTAGGAGACCCTCTGGAGTCTGTACACACCCCCCAGTGAGCACAGTTGATATTATTGAGGGATGGATCTTCCCTGGACATGGATCTTGTCCAAAGTACTTGATACCTGGAAATGGATCTTCTCCACAGGGCTGAATTGGCCTTCCTCGGTACTGGGTGACTTGTAGTCAGTGATGTATAAGTTCCGGGATAGATCTTCCCTGGGCCGTATGGGCCATATACAGTACTGAGTGGATGAGCATTCTAGAGTATGAGCACATGAGGCTGACAACATGGTGCATCACATACAACACGTGCATAGGCATGTAGAGATAGCAGATTAAATATTTTTTACACTGTTTGGAGACTACCAATGTAGTTGCACGGCATTCACAGGCCTTGACTCTCCTTCTTTATCACTAGTTATATTTTTTGTTTATTTCTCTAGACACTGTAGGTGACTATATTCTAATTTAGATGCTCATGTACTTGGTGACACCCCGGTTTGGGTTGGATTGTATCGTATTTTGGGATTCATCCTGTTTTCAAAAAGGTTTCTTTAATGTTAACTGCTTCCGTCTTTCTTTTCAAAGTTATTCTTACTGTGATGAGTTGTTAAGTATAGGCTGGCCTAATTCCACGATAGGTGCCATCACGACGGTTGATTTTTGGTCGTGACACTTAGTATGTTCCAACACACCTTAAACATACATTATCAATTCGAAATGATGTGGTTATATCCCATGGGTCTCCTTTAATACTCAAATATGTTATTCCCAAATAACGTTGGCGCACTTTAAAATCTTAAATCATTAGGAAATTTTTACGGGGCTTACATTCTCCCCCACATAGGATCATTCGTCCTCGAATAAGGAGTAGAGTCCGTCCCCAAACATTTAACATAACTCATTTCTTCTTCCACACATCTTAAGCTCCCATATTTTACTAACTTCCAATTTTTCAGAAATTTCGGCAGAGTCTCCTCTGCAATTGGGCCTAACCACCTGCCAGAGGACCACCAAAACAACTCGTAAAAACACATCCATAACACAACAAAGTATTACAATATATATATCAACAACACTGATCTCAACATTAAGGGCATTACATTAACAGAAGTGGTATCTAGACATGAGTTGCACATATTTAAATCATAACACATAACAAGTACCCTTTTGAATCACAACCATTTGGTTATATAGGCAAGTGAGAATACTTCCTTTACTTTGACGGAGGCAGATTTCAATTTCTGGACTTACCTAACAGGGATGACAACTGTTACAACCCAAACTGATGGGCCGCAACGGGCACCCGGTATCTTACTCAACCGAGTACCAACAAAGCATATCTCTCATATCATACAATCATAGGTAAATGATCCAGAGAGGTTGTCGTCAGATAAGTATAATAAAACATGAGGAAATACTCGACATTGGATGACCCAACATGTAATACAAAATTATACATATGACATATGGGCCTATAATACCAAAATGATCACTCGTACACTGAACATAGGCCGACAAGGCCATACAATCTTTCATGTACATGACATATGTCTACAAGCCTCTAAGAGTAGATAAATACCATAAAGGTTGGGGACAGGGCCCCGCCATACTAATCAATACATGTCCAAATCATACTAACCAAATAAGTAACTCCGGAGCAAATGGAGCGCACCAACACCATCCGCTGAGATGATAGCCTACTTAGAGGACTCTCAACCTGTCTATCGGGACCCGTTGGCATGAAATGCTCCCCAGACAAATGGGAATCAGTACAAATAATGTACCAAGTATGTAAGGAATGAAAATCAGTAAATAAAAGACATGAGAGAAACATGGAGAAAAAGATTCAACATGTAAGTCTGAATAGCTCTGTAAATCATTCCATATTTATAATGTCATGAATATGCGTATAAATGTCATACCATGCATAGGTATATGTGTACATAACATCATCAAGCCTCTGAGGGCATCCCATCATATCATCTCGGCCATTGTGGACAAAATCATCAACATATACCAGCTGATCAGGTGGTGGTGCGTATATAATGCCATAACCTTTTCCCATATCCCATATACATATAATATACGCGTATATAACTCCATCTAGTCATGGTTCAATGTACATGTATGAATGAATGAAATGCATAAGAAATACGTTAATTAGATTTCGCGGAATGTCATAAGATCAATATTCCTTTCGGATAAACTTTATCAAATATGTATTTTTCTGTGACCCATGAACAGAAGATATAATAATAATTCACATGGGCAATCAAGAAACATAGGCACCCCTAGCACTTCTATGAATAGACTAATTTATGAAAGTTGCGCATTTGCTCGTTTCGTTTGTATCATATGCATCATGCCAAAAGGAAAGAAGGGATAGCCTTAACATCCATGAGCTGATTCTCTTAACAATCCCTCTAACAATTGAGAAAGATTGTTGAGAAACATCCGTATGATATTCTTGAGAAAGATTGTACCGGGCTCCCTTGGAATCTACAATTCACGCTGCTATAGCATTGTGAAGATTCAAACGAATTATTTGAGTCACATTCGTTACTTAGAAAGCTTAGTAAAACATAACAACCTACTTAGTGATTTAGGAAGATCTCTTATAACTTGTGGGTTGTGGGCCCCACTCGATAAGGATGACTTTTGACCATAACTACACTAAAATACCACCTAATATCAAAACCAAAGAGTCACTTATCACCTAATTGACTTGCTTCCACGCTGGGGGCCATTTAGGCTTATCCATAATTTTTCCAATTGATTTGTTAACTCATTAATCTCCCACTAATCAATAATTAATTAATTACCCATATAATTAAGAATTATCTCAAATTACTTAAAATACTAATCAATTTTAACACACTTTATACACCCTACTATCATGGTCTTGTCATACCTTCTATCGCACTAGTCCATAAATATGGGGTATTATAGTTTGGACCGTACTTTATCTCAAAATGTGAAATTTTGACGAAACTCATTTTCTTCCACTCATTTACCCTCTGACCTTCACGACTTTACTTATCACTTATTATAAATAGCATAATACTTATAACCTCAAAATAATCTTGTCCTTGAACTGATGTCAATTATCTTACGACAAATCCAACGTACAATACTACGGGGTGTAACGTCGACGTAATACTGTGAGGTGTAATATCATTCCCCCCTTTGGAACATTTATCCTTGAATGTTGACTGATGCACTTATCAGTCTCATAATCGGATAGCTCTTACGAATGGTTTTAATATTGTCCTTGCCATTTAGGCAACTGTTTTGTGAATAAATCCAAAGGCCAGGGCATTCCCCCCTTCAGGCCTCTTTCTCACACCACGACTTTTAGTCGGAATTCTTTCAATCTCATAACTATTGGTATATTCTATCATGCAGTCTGTACGACTTTGTCCTTGTATGTGGGCTTATGCGACTCTTCTCTTTTTTTTCCTCCAGCCTTTAGCCAATCTCTAGGCCTCACTTTGTGAACATATATGGAATTATGATAAGTTGTCCCTCTAGGCGTCTATGGCTTTACTGCATCTAAGTAGGTCATACTATACCATAACTCTTACTTCGGCTTACTATTACTGAGGTCTGCTACCAAACTCTAGGTTACTCTCGTTGTTTATCCCATATATATAAATATAAGTCCTTTAAGGCTTCCTCATTACTGTTCATCTTAAGAATGACGGCCTAATCTCATCTCATACTTTGTAACTTTTATCCAACCATTGTTGATTTACCTCAATATTGATCTACAATCTACCACTGATAACTTGAAACCTCTTGCGTAATCACTAGGGCTGACGTTGTATCGAGGAACATTTGAAGTGATTTTCCTGATCCACCTGGGGGAGATACCATACTTCCATAACCGTATTTCATAGCATCCTAATGTGATTCACCTTACGTGGGTATTTTAATCCTGTACAATTCATGAAATCCCCTTTTTTCCTTCAAATCATTACTCAATCAAAGGCCCAAATGTCATCCTTTATCTATCACAATTACACCCTTATTCTACTACTGGGGCAGTATTCCATCTCTTCTGAATGCTATTAGTCTTAGACTCCTTTGAGTTCATTCATGCTATACTGAACTTTCTAAAACTTAGAGAAACTATCAGCTCTCTTGTTTTCATGGGCTTAATCCCGAGGACTTATCCATTCTCGTCACCTTCTCACTCGCCTTTCCTTATCCTTACTCATGTCTTCCTAAAACCTTGTCGCTCTACCATACTTTAGCTTGCGACCTGTCCATATCTATTTATACTACTCGCAACCTTCCTTCAACTTGCTTGCACCATAGATTTCCTTATGTTATTTTGGAACATCAAGCGAGACATCACATCGTCTCTAACTCTTCTTTACTCTTTTAACTAAGCCTCTTGATACATAGAAACCATAGGCTGGAAAATATGCCACTGACGACGACGCTGCCATTCCTGGATACTGAATCCCAGCGCTTTTATCCATCTATCCGAAGTATGGACTATTCACAACTTTCTGTATTTGAGTATCTCGTATGTTGTCCACTTTTACCTTATGTACCTTAAAATCTTGCCGCATCTTCTATCTCTTTCATGACCTCCCTTTCACATAGGTATAATTCACATTCACAACTTGAAGATCTATTATAATACTTGCACCTCTGGCGCATACACAATCTGGTGGGAGCTTCATACTGACTTCTTATGAAGCTGGTATTCTTCTAACTGGCTTTATCTTAGAGCCGTTATACAATATGGTTGTTGTACTATCTCTCTCGTACCTCTGATACTAACAGTGATTCTGCAATGTTCTCAACCACGATATTTATAATTTTCTAGGTCCAATAATTAGTCTCCTGATTTACTTAGTTGATGTAACTCATTAGTTTCCTCTTCCTTCTGATCAGCCTTTATGTAGGCTTAAGCTATCTTCCAATATGCGGCTCATAGTATTAGTTATTACTTTAGCCTTTCATGGGTGCTATGGAATATCCAAGATACGATCTTCTAACAATTTAATCCTTTGTCTATGACCTGGACTCAATTCTTTCTTTTAACTTATATCGGAGGCTTCTACGACTGTATGATTGTCAACATATATATTTCATGGATAATACTCCGACATATTAAGTGCGTTCATAACGTAACTAACTCTGGATCATTGATCAAATAATTCCTTTCGTTCCTTCTCAGCTTTCTTTAAACGTAAGCTATTACTTTTCCTGGTCTTTCTTCCCCCTTGTTGCATGCATACTTAGCTTATCTTAGTTCCCACGCATGACGGAATTTTTGTGCAACTCATATGATCTCGAATATTACTTTTGATTTTGCTTCCCATTCATTAGCCACAGTACGTGCCACTTTCTTATGAAGTGCATACAATGTTGTAGCG
This sequence comes from Nicotiana tabacum, assembly GCF_000715075.1. Lineage (NCBI taxonomy): Eukaryota > Viridiplantae > Streptophyta > Magnoliopsida > Solanales > Solanaceae > Nicotiana > Nicotiana tabacum. The sequence goes on along the minus strand of NC_134096.1, from coordinate 152,972,280 downwards.
AGACTGTTTTTACATGACCATTTCTCCTTCAAGTTACCATGTTTATGTTGAGGCTTTCTTCCTTATTTCCTCAGCTAGTCTTTCATTGCAGTACTTAGGGAGGACCCTTTGACTCTTGTAAAGCTGTGAGCTTATTACATCTTATGCTCGATGAAATTTTTGATGTCCTTCCTTGCCTATAATTATACGTAGTTACTTACCTCCACGCCCTTGTGCTTGTAGGGTTGCTCCTGAACTGATATTTTGACTGTCTTCCTAGTGGTACTCTCTTTTATTTCCGTAACACTCATACGGTACCTTTAATTACCCCGACTCCTATCTGATTTTTTTTCCAACAATTGCGATATCATATCTACGAGACTGAATTCCCTATGCTGTCAATACATTTATCTTGCCCGATCTGTTGATTTATTTGTATCCTCTTGTCTAGCCATAACTAGACTCTTCCTGTATCAACTGCTAACTACTCGTTGGTCCATTTTCATATAATATTTCCGTGAAAAATTTCTTGGGTTATTTTCTTTGTTTTAACTTACGTCTCGCACTGGCTCCTTCTTTATCAATAACATCTCAGGCCGGAACCCTTTCTTCCTCTCCTAGACGTGGTGCTTGCATAATGTTCTGGAATCGTAGCATATCTATAGGATTTGAATAAGTGCAATCTCGTCCCCTTTTCATTATTATCGCATTCTTCCTTCACCATTCCGTAGTTACTAGAACCGCTTAATTCTGACTTAATGCCATATCACTCCATTTCCCCCCCTCCCCTTTATGGGAGTACTAAGATTTAGTGCTACAATAATATACGTATATATGTTTTACCTGTTCATCTTTGGCGTCTTTTCACATCATTGATGACCCTTACTTGCCTTGCGAAAATCCTTTTGTACCAAGGACAACAAAATTCCTTAGTCACGAGGGTGACACTTAGTGTAACTGGCACACATAGTCCCTTAAGCTTAACTTTGCTCACATTGCTTCTATTAGGGAAGCGTCTTTCTGAATGACCTTTAAAGGTTATTCTTCTGTCGTCCATTCTATTATCGTCGGAATGCAATCTCTGAAATTCTCATGATGCCGACTATTATCAGATCACTCAGTCCCTAATTCATGTTTAGTTTACCTTGTTCACCAGCCCATACTGATTTGTACTACTCTGGGGTCTAACTTTTCCTTCTAGTGATCACGCTAGGGTCACGAACTTATTTCTCTGGCTGAATTGTAATTCAGATAATCTTCATTAACTGGGTATCTCGTACGCTCCTTTACATTGCTTCTTTTACTTGCTGAAACTTGTGTCTACCTTCCGATTATCTTATTCCTTTTTACCATATGAGTGGATAGATATTCTTGCTTTAGGGATCTTTATCAGGAAGCTTACACGTCTTAGTATACACATGTTCTGCTGAAAACCTCACATTTATTCATCATAAGCGTGATGCAAAATCGAGTTCCTCTAACTCAACTCTTCCACAACTACATGCAATCTCTTACTAACTGCCTTTTGGATGTAGGTATCGTCTTATTACGAATAAAATAGAATTTAGGAGTTTATATTATTACAACTTAGCTCTACCACATGAACTAGAGTACGAAGAAAGAGTGACAGTCCTAAATGCCCTGTAGCCTCCTGCTTATAAGTGTGGTTCACAACACAGTCATAAACAAGACTTTACTAGACACGGCTTGTAGACTCCCTAGGACATAACTGCTCTGATACCACTTTTATCACGACCCAAACCGATGGGCCGCAACGGGCACTGGGTACCTTACTTAACCGAGTACCAACATAACATATCTCTCACATCAAACTATCATAGGTAAATGAGCTGGAGAGGCTGTCGTGAGATAAGTAGAATAAAATATGAGGAAATACTCAACATTGGATGACCCAACATGTAATACAAACTTATACATATGACATACGGGCCTATAAGACCAAAATGATCACTCGTTTACTGAACATAGGCCGACAAGGCCATACAATCTTTCATGTACATGACACATGTCTACAAGCCTTTAAGAGTAGATAAATACCATAAAGGTTGGGACAGGGCCCCCATACTAAATAATACATGTCCAAATCATATTGACCAAATAATCAACTTCGGAGCAAATGGAGTGCACCAACACCTTCCACTGAGCTGATAACCTACTTGGAGTACTCTCAACCTGTCTATCGGGACCTGCGGGCACGAAACGCAGCGTCCCCAGTCAAATGAGATATTAGTACAAATAATGTACCGAGTATGTAAGGAATGAAAATAAGTAAATAAAAGACATGAGAGAAACATGGAGAAAAAGACTCAACATGTAAGTCCGAATAGCTCTGTAAATCATTTCATATTTATAATGTCATGTATATGCGTATAAATGTCATACTATGCATAGGTATATGTGTACATAACATCATAAAGCCTCTGAGGGCATCCCATCATATCATCTCGGCCACTGTGGGCAAAATCATCAACATATACCACCTGATCAGGTGGTGGTGCGTATATAATGCCGTTACCTTTTTCCAAATTCCATGTACATATAATATACGTGTATATACTCCATCTGGCCATGGGTCAATGTACATGTATAAATGAATGAAATTCATAAGAAATACGTTAATATGATTTCTCAGAATGTCATAAGATCAATATGCCGTTCGGATAAACTTTATCAAATACGTATTTTTCTGAGACCATGAATAGAAGATATAATAATAATTTACATGGGAAATCAAGAACATAGGCACTCCTCGCACTTCTATGAATAGAGCCATTTATGAAAGTTGCGCATTTGCTCATTTTGTTTGTATCATATGGATCATGCCAAAAGGAAAGAAGGGATAGCCTTAATATACTTGAGCCAATTCTCTTAACAATCTCTCTAACTCACGTCTTTTGCGAAAATAACGTAATGGCGGATCGGAGTAGGGAAAAATACGTATGATATTCTTGAGAAAGATTGTATCGGGCTCCCTTGAAATTTGCAATTCACGCTGCTATAGCATTATGAAGTTTCAAATGAATTATTTGAGTCTCATTCGTTACTTAGCAAGCTTAGAAAAATATAACATCCCATTTAATGATTTAGGAAGATCTCTTATAACTTGTGGGTTGTGGGGCCCACTCGATAAAGATGAGTTTTGCCCAAAAATACCCTAAAATGCCACCTAATATCCAAACCAAAGAGTCACTTATCACCTAATTGAGTTGCTGCCACGTTGATGACCCTTTAGGCTTATCCACAATTTTTCCAATTGATTTGTTAATTCATTAATAATTAATCAATTACCCACATAAATAAGAATTATCTCAAATTACTTAAAATACTAATCATTTTAACACACTTTATACACTTACTATCATGGTTATATCGTACCTTATATGGCACTAGTCCATAAATACGGGGTATTATAGCTTGGACCGTACTTTATCTCAAAATGTGAAACTTCGACAAAACTCATTTTCTTCCACTCGATTACCCTCTGACCTTCACGTCTTTACTTATCACTTGTTATAAATAGCATAAAACTTTATAACCTCAAAATAATATTGTCCTTGAACTGATGTCAATTATCTTACGACAAATCCAACGTACAATACTATGAGGTGTAACATCGACATAATACTGTGAGGTGTAACATCATTTCCCCCTTTGGAATATTCGTCCTCGAATGTTAACTGATGCACTTATCGGTCTATGGGCGTCTATGGGTTTATTACATCTAAGTAGGTCATACTATATCATAACTCTTACTTCGATTTACTGTTACTGAGTTCTGCTACCAAACTCTAGGTTACTCTCGTTGCTTATCCCATATGTATAAATCTAAGTCTTTTAATGCTTCCTCATTACTGTTCATCTTAAGAATGACGGCCTAATCTCATCTCACACTTTGTAACTTTTATCCAACCATTGTTAATTCACCCCAATATTGATTTACATAGGTAACGAGGATAAATGAATAGAGAGTGACTGCTAACGAGGACCAAAGTTGCCCGTTGATGAACCACCTGCATCCATTGAAGACACATCGCCCCCGACAAAAGGGACGTTAGTACATATGGAATAGTACTAGTATGTAAAGCTAACTGTGCTCTTTCAAAAAAGAATGCCAACATAAAAGGGAAAACCATGGAAACAACAATCAACAATCAATGATATCCAATTTCCAAGTTAAAACATATTAACTTCCAAAATACGAAGATAATATTATTTTTGGTTGGGAGATCTTTAGCACCGGTATACCACTATTCACAATATCACCGTTCACAATACCAATATTCACAATACCAATACTACCGTACTTTTAGCACGGAGTCCGATCACGACCCGACCGGCTAGGCCATCTCATTAGAAACATCAACCACAATCACAATTTTAATTACAATTTGCAGCAGATTCACCACCATGTGTGAAATCACAATTTCATATTCCACACCTTCATTTTTATCCTTTCATGGATCGTCATCATAAATATCAACATATATAATATTCCAGAAATCACAACTTTAAGTTCATTAAAAATGAAGAATTTAAGAACAATAGATTTCTTTCCAAGAAATGGAGTAAAATGATTGACAATCGAAGCACAAGTTAAAATCATAAATAAGTAACACAACATTTATTCTTGAATTACTTTTCCCCAAAAAGGGCAATACACAATTTTCGCTCACGAATATGTAAGAATGCAAAACATATTGAAAATACTCATAAATAGCATTAGTTAAAACAACCTCATTTGGGCATGACTTGAGTACATAAGCTTTTAGGCAAATCTATCTTCGAAGTCAATTCGGAATAGTTGAATCAAGGCTCATTTCATAACCTTTATCACATCATTTCATTTCATTGGCACCATTGGCCACAAGTATAACTTTCATTCTTGGCACAGTGGCCACACTTTATATCTTCAATTCACTTCTTTCACTTTCAAGCATCTTTATAGATTATCAACAATAAGGCATTTCCAATCAAGACTTCAAGTACAAATATGAGTAATTAAGAGTCTTAAGCATATCGAGTTTTACTCACACAAGTTGGCATCATAATTTTCATTTGAAACACGACTCAAAGCCATAACATTTTAATGGACATATCATTCTTGATCACATTCCCTAAGGATAACATAATGTGATAGGAAGATTTGGAACACGTTTTGAATACATAATTCTCGACACGTTGCTTATTCGGGGCAATCAAATTTATTGGGAACATCTCAGAACATAGAATAAGGAACTTGAGACAACCATAGTTGAAACTTATGGGAACGTCATGGAACTCAATTCTAAGAGAGTATTTAGCCAAAATAACTCACTTTGAGCTTTACTTAAATTACTACAACGTTCCAAAAATTCTAGCAATCTCAATGTATAACGAAATTGAACACAAATTAGGAAGATATTCATAGTTTCAGCTTATTTGAGCATTTTATCAAACACTAGGTGTGCAAATTTGGTACAGGGCTCTTCTACAAGATTTCCTTCACTCCTCAACCCAATCTTAACTTATTTTATCTCAACAATCTTCCCACAAACCTTATTGGTACAAGCATGTATAATTAATACTCTTACACCCAAGAATCATATTCCCAATCACCCATCTTTTACCCCAAACTCGAAATTGAAGACTAAGGGTTTGAATCTTACCTCGTGAGTGAAGATATTATTAGATTTCCATGTTGGATTTCAACGCTTGAACAAGATCTTGATGAACAAAACACTTCATCTACTTCCTCTCTCTCGAACACTCTCACTTGTCTCTAAAATATCAGGTTTTAGCTCGAGAAATGAATTAACCCCTCTCTCTACTCGGCCTTGGGGTTATTTAATGGGCTCCTATGTACACGGCCACGCACCAGGGCAAGTGGCCACACATTTGGCCGCGCACACAAGGCAGAAACTCCCAAATTGTCACGCCCCGAACCTAGGAGCGAGACAAGCACCCCGTGCCTCACCTAACCTGGCGTACCAAATTGCGACTAAGGGACTCTGAACACATAATGTCATACTTTGGCCATGGGGCCACCTTGCAAGACAATTTGCGAAGCAAAATATAAAACTGAATGGAAACTAGCACTAACTAAATATCAATATAAAGCTAGGCCGACAAGGCCGTCATAGCTACTACAGCTGACAAACCACCAATTTATACAAACCCAACATACTGCACTAACCAACAGGATATGCCTACAAGCCTCTACTGATAGATGTACTGTGATCGGAACAGGGCCCCGACCTACCCATAACATATATACAGATATACATAAGATGTACACAAAACTCTAGTCCTGGCAACTCCGAAAGACGTGGAGCTTACCGATCAGGCGGAACTCGGAAAACACCTACTGAGGAGGTCTACCCGTCTGTCTGTCTGAACCTGCACGCATGAAATGCAGCGCCCCCAAAAAGGGACGTCAGTACGAAATAATGTACCGAGTATGTAAGGCAATAAAATAACTGAAATCTGAAACTGAACTGATAATATGATAACTGAAATTAACTGGGAGTCAAAGATGATCTGGAGATATACTTACCTGCTGATACTGACTCAACTCCTTCAATATAGTAAGTAAAATAATTGTACGGCCTTATAAGGCTCGATATATATAACTGCTCTGCCATAGTAGGCTCGCTTATAGGCGCTCGGCCATACTAGGCTATGTATCTCGACCATGCTGGGCTCGCTCATAGGCGCTCGGCCACAGTAGGCTCGGTATATAACTTTCCATCTGATCAGAGGTTGCCCAATAGGGGCCTGCCCATCGATTATAGCTCGATGGTAATGAAAATACTGTAATACTGTATATATAGGCTTGCTGCTCTCTTGACTGAAAGAAGACAATACTAAAATTGAATATAGAGTCTCGATAAGGAATAATATTGTAACTTATGAGACTAGAATAGTGTGAATAAATTCATGAATATGAACTTCTCTTTTTGTCTCATTACTAACACATGTAGCTACGAGATCATGCCAAAATGAAGGAAGGCTTAGCCTTAACATACCTTATCACAATCTTTTCAATCACCAAGTTGAACTCACCTCTTCGCACCTTAATCTACAAGAATGATAATAATACTATCGTTATGTTACGAAAGGTACAACTATCGCACAACGAACGACAAACCTATTTTGTATTAAAACGGGCAGCATCTCCCCTATAATATGCCCTTCCTCCAACTTCAAGATAACACCAACAATACAAGGACAGAACAATAACAACATATATACATCATTTTCCAGCCCTATATACACCATCAAATACTACAAAACAGCCCAACACACCCCAATCTCTTCGTACACAAAACGACCACCGTAGTAGTGTCAAACGACCCGAAAATGTTATGACGAACGACCAGCCAACCACCCTACATTTATATGGTGTTTATAAACCCCCTTCCTCCTCCAAAACTCCACAAAATAGTAATAAAACACGCAGCCCAACAGCAACACAAAACAGTCCACAAAACAGTCCGCTACAAGTGAATAACTCGAACTCACGGCTTCCGATCACCATCCCGTGAGTTCTTACAAGTATAGAACGACTTACCATGAATTTACAGAAGAAAAAATGGATGAAAGAGAGCAGTAAACTCACCTTATTTGTTGGATAACTCAGCTCCTATCTTGGTTCTTCAAACTCAAAGTTTTACCTCCAATTGGAACTTGAAAGGGAGAGAAAATCAATTAGGGTTTGTGGGAAATTTTTTGGAGGATTCTTTGCAGAGCTTATGTCTGGTTATTATGCTCTATTTTAAGTCTAATATATGAAGAAAATAGGCCCTTAAAAGGCCTCTTTGGACGACCCGAAATGGCCCATTTTTGGGCTTTCATTTAAGCAAGTAGGTGACACACCTACTTGTCACCTAGCAGCTTGCGCAGTATCGCAAAAATGCACATATCTCTCTACTCCGATGTCGTATTGACAAATGGTTTAATGCGTTGGAAAATAGACTCATAGATCTTTAATTTGATGTGTGGAACACACCATAACTCTGAGTATATTGGGAGAAAATTGCAGTTACATTTGACCCAAAGTTTCAGTAAAACTTATGAATGTAACTTGTGATGACTTTCATCGACTTTTGTTCCACAACTCGCTTGACTTAAAAACATAACACACGGATGTAATACGACTAATATAAATCATAACATAATCTCTTTATCATGTTAATCACCCTAGTCTCACCCCAAAGGTACATGTTATAACATTCCCAACTTGTCGACTTTCGATGAAACATTGTTTTATTTAATTGCTTTAGCTTCTGAACTGTCCAACCCTCTTTGTACTTGTTGTTCATGATCTTCAATATTTGTAACCTCAGAGGTAACATGATTAACTTACTTTATATACTTTTAAATATTATCTCATTTTTTTGTCCTACATTAGTTTGCTTACGACGCATTTTTACATACGAAAATATAGGGTGTAACATCACTCCCCCTTGGGAACATTCGTCCTCGAATGTTTACTCTTGGAGACTTTGGAAACTTTTTCCAGAGTATCCTTCGTACACTAGGTTAAAACCAACCTGCACGTAGCCAGAAACATACTATGCATGCCACACATGGCCAATCTTTATAAATAGTAGCAATTTGCCTCACCGACCGTAAATCATAAATATTGAAAGTGAAAAATAAAAGCTTACCTGATGACCTGCTAGCCTACATAGAGCTATGTTGTAGCGTCCCATCTCGAACCATATCTTCATTTTGAAATAGGTGGGGGTATTTAGACTTCATTTCTTCCTCCGATTCCCACGTCATCTCTTCTACATTCTTGCTCCTCCATAAAACCTTTACGGAAGCTACCTCCTTATTTCGTAGATTGCGGATTTGTCGGTCTAGGATGGCAACTGGAATTTCCTCGTATGACAAGTCCTCTGTAATCTGTACATCATCCGTGGGCACCACTCGGGTAGGATCGCCAATGCACTTCCGTAGCATAGATACGTGAAAAACCGGATGGACAGACTCCAATTCTGAGGGCAACTCTAACTCATAAGCTAGTTGGCCCACTCTCCGAATGATCCTATAAGGCCCAATATACCGTGGGCTAAGCTTTCCTTTCTTGCCAAACCTCATCACGCCCTTCATAGGTGATACCTTTAAGAATACCCAGTCATTAATCCTGAACTCTAAGTCTCGTCGCCGCACGTCAAAATATGACTTCTGACGACTCTGAGCTGTCAACAGTCGCTCCCGGATAACCTTTACTTTCTCTACGGCCTGCTGAACCAGGTCTGGCCCATGTAACCCAGATTCTCCAACATCAAACCACCCTATAGGAGATCTGCACTTACGCCCATACAAAGCCTCGTACGGAGCCATCTGGATACTGGAGTGGTAACTGTTATTATATGCAAACTCGATAAGAGGTAGATGTTCATCCCAACTTCTTTTAAAATCCAACACACATACTCGTAACATATCCTCGAGCGTCTGAATTGTGCGCTCGGCTTGTCCATCAGTCTGTGGATGAAAAGCTGTGCTGAGATTCACCTGAGTCCCTAGACCTCTCTGAAATGACCTCCAAAAATGTGCTGTAAACTGAGCCCCACGGTCAGATATAATAGAAACTGGTACTCCGTGTAGCCGCACTATCTCCTTAATATATAACTTTGCATAATCTTCTGCTGTATATGTAGATCTGACCGGTAGGAAGTGAGCTGATTTCGTGAGCCTATCGACTATCACCCATATGGAATCGAACTTACGATTAGAACGAGGTAAACCCATGATAAAGTCCATGTTTATCGCCTCCCATTTCCATGTCGGGATCTCTATAGTCTGCATTAGCCCTCCGGGCTTCTGGTGTTCTACCTTCACTTGCTGGCAACTAGTACATTGGGCGACAAACTCAGCAATGTTCTTCTTCATATCATTCCACCAGTACATATCCTTAATGTCATGATACATCTTCGTCGATCCAGGGTGGATGGAATACCATGAATAATGTGCCTCTGACATAATCCTGTCTCGTAGCCCTGCTACATCTGGAACACACAAACGACCCTTGTATCTGAGAACCCCATCTCCCTTGAGCTCTAACAATGGCTTCTTCTGCTGCGGAACTCGCTCTCTCAACTCGACCAACTCTGGGTCCTCGTACTGCCTTTCCTTGACTTCAGCTATGAGGGATGATTTTGCAGTGTTTTGGATTACAACTCCACCATCCTCAGAATCTACTAACCGAACCCCCAACAAAGCCAATTGATGAATATCTCTATGTACTCAGTGATTCCGCATTTTGGGAGTGTATTTGTAACAGTATTTGTGGGTAAATCTAAATATTATGTTTTTAATCGTAAAAGAATTTGTAGTTTATTGAGGTTTTCGTCTTGCCTAGTAATGAGATAGGCGCCATCACGACAGGTGAGATTTTGGGTCGTGAGAAGTTGGTATCAGAGCCTAGGTTACATAGGTCTCACGAGTCATGAGCATGTTTAGTAGAGTCTTGCGGATCGGTACGGAGACGTCTGTACTTATCTTCGAGAGGTTGTAGAACTCTTAGGAAAAAATTCACTTTCTTGTATTCTGGTCATGAGATATATTGATTCTTGGAACTAAATCTCTATTATTCTATTCTATCATAGATGGTGAGGACACGTGCTACCAGATCGGGTGAACATCCACCAGTACCACCAGTTTGCGCCACGAGAGGTCGGGGTCGTGGTAGAGGCCGAGGTGCAGCAAGCACAACAGCTAGATTATCACTTGTAGATCCACCAGTTGCTCCAGCCCAGGATAGGGATTACGAATATAGATTAGCCGGTGGCACCCGCTCAGGCACCATCTATGCCTATTGTGATTCCAGGCAATCAAAAGGCGTTGGCTTAGATATTAAAGGTTTGCACTGGCCTTGCTTAGGTGGTTTCGCCTAAGGCCGCACCTGCCACTTTTTAGGTCGGGGGAGGTACTCATACTCTTGTCGCCCGTACACTAGAGCATGTAGTGCATGGACTCCAGATACCAGGGGTACTACCAGTCTAGCCGATTGTAGCTGCTCAGGCCCATGTGAGTTTTATTATGAATAACGAGGAGTAAAAGAGATTAGAGAGATTTGGGAGACTCCATCCTCCATCATTCAGTGGAACTGAGTTAGAGGATGCTCAAGATTTCTTGGATAGGTGCCAGCGGATTCTTTGTACACCGGGTATTCTGGTGACCAGTAGGGTCTCATTTACTACCTTTTAGCTGACCGGGGCAGCTTTCAGATGGTGGGAGGCTTATTGTAAAGACCCGACTAGTCGTTTCAAATATTGTAGCCCTATTTCCCCATTTATTGCTTATTATATACTTTATAACTGTTATGTGACTTGCCGGGGTAATTGGTTCGGGTCCGGTGAGGTTTTTAGAATGAATTGGAACACTTAGTTCCAAAGTTTAAAACGTAAGTTGAAAAGGATGGCTGGATGTCGACCTATGTGTAAACGACCCCAGAATAGAATTTAGTTGATTCCAACAGCTCCGTATGGTAATTTTGGACTTAGGAGCGTGTTCGGAATTTTATTTGAAACTCCGTAGTTAAATTAGGCTTGAAATTGCTAAAATAGGAATTTAAGTTTGGAAGTTTGACCGGGGAGTTGACTTTTTAATATCAGGGTCGGAATGCAGTTCCAAAAGTTTTCATAGCTCCGTTATGTCATTTATGACTTGTGTGCAAAATTTGAGGTCAATCGGACTTGATTTGATAGGTTTTGGCATCGAATGTAGAAGTTGGAAATTCTTAAGTTTTATTAAGCTTGAATTGGGGTGTAATTTGTGATTTTAGCGTTATTTGAAGTGATTTGAGGTTTTGACCAAGTCCGTATGATGTTTTAGGACTTGTTGGTATATTTGGTTGAGGTCCCGAGGGCCTCGGGCAGGTTTCGGATGGCTAACAGATTGAATTTCGGACTTGGAATGCTGTTGGAAATTTTGTGATGCCTGTTCTCTTCTTTGCGTTCGCGAAGAGGAAATTTGGACTGGCACATTTTGTTCTTCGCGTTCGGGACCGAGGGCACGCGTTCACGAAGGGTCGAGGTGCAAGGCTTCGCGTTCGCGATCGAAGCCACGCTTTCGCAAAGGTCAAGCCAGTCAAGGCATCGCGTTCGTGAGGTTGCCTTCGCGTTCGCGAAGGGCAATGTTTGGCAGCACAAATTTGGGCTTCGCGAACGCGAGGCACTGACCGTGTTCGCAAAGAAGAAACGTCTGAGCAGAGAATTTATGTTCAAAAAATGGGACTTCCATTTTTGACGAATTGGAGTTCGGGGAGAGGTGATTTTCGGGAGACTTTCAAGAAAAACATTGGGGTAAGTGTTCTTAACTCAATTTTGGTTAGATTACCCGAATCCATCGTTGTTCTTAACATTTAATTGGTGTTTAAGTTGGAAATATTTGAAAACCCTCTTGGATAGATTTGAGGATTTGAGGGTCCAATTGTTATCGTAATTTAGTCATTTTGGTATGGTTAGACTCGTGGTTGAATGGGTGTTCATATTTCGTAACTTTCGTCGGATTCCGAGCCGTGGGCCCCACGGGCAATTTTTGAGCTAATTTCGGATTTCTATTGAAAAATGTAGTATTTGCTTATGGAATTGATTCTATCATTTTTGTTGACTATATCACATTAATTATGACTAGATTTGAGCCGATCGGAGTCGGAAAATTGAGGAAAGTCATACTACTTGACTAATTGAGCGCGGTTTGAGGTAAGTGACTTGTCTAAGCTTGTGTGGGGAAAATTCTCCTAGGATTGGTATTGATGTTATAATCGTAGGATACATATTTTCGTTAATCAGACAATAAGATGATTATGTCTGCAATACCAATTTCTTACCATAAATTACTTCATTTTAAGTTCTCAAAACACACACACACCTTCATGGTTCAAAGTGGAACAAGTGATTTAAGCACAAAACAATTTGTTTATCATTCCCAACACCCATGTACAACCCACACTTAGTCTACGGAGCCTCTAAAAATACCAAAGAGTACAATGATAGTGCCGTCAACAAGGCCCTGGCTATACCTCAAAACACGATAACACATAATAAATGAAAGATGCACAACCCCGGAATGAGATAGGGCTCACCAAGCCAACTGGGAAGATTGAGCACTGCAATAACCGGTCAGTATCCTCCGTTGTGGAACCACCTGCATCCATTAAATATGTAGCTCCCCCGTAAAATGGAACGTTAGTACATGTCAAATAGTACTAGTATGCAAACCAAACACCAATTTAAGAACTCGGAAATACACTATGAATATGATGAATCAAGGCGACAATAGAATAGCATAGATAGCTGTTTAAACCAAAGCAAGCTCATCTAGAGCTATCATTAATATTTACAGAATTTAAGATGAGATCCTCTGTAACCATTTTCACACAAAGCGGCCCCGCCGCCTCACCCCAATGTATGCAGGTGGAGGTGTAAGCACAATAACAAATCTCTACTCAAGCGGCCCTGCCGCCTTACCCCAATGTATGCGGGTGGAGGTGTAAACACAATACCCATTTTCACACAAGCGGCCCCGCCGCCTCAATCTAATATATGCGGGTGGATATGCATCAACGATACAAATACCTACACAAAGTGGCCATGCCGCCTCACCCCAATATATATAGGCGGGTGGTGGTGCAACAACAATACCAAAATCATACACAAAGCGGCCCTGCCACCTCACCACAATATATTCGGGTAGAGGTGTAACCCCAATTGTTACACCCCATATTTTCGTACGTGAAAGTACGCCATAAGTAAATTGATGAAAGCTAGGAAATGCGATTTTACATCGTGCATTTTCGTATGTTAACGTTTCGTCGTAAGTTAATCGACGTAAAATTTGGGAATGAGGTTATTTTGAAATTATAAGCATTATGCTATTTCAAATACGTGATGAGTAAATTTGTGAAGGAAAAAGGCAATCAAATCGAAGAAAAGGAATTTCGTCAAAGTTTGACATTTTGGGATAAAATATGGTCCAAGCTATGATACCTGATATTTATGGACTAGTATCATACAAGGTACCACATGGCCATGATAGTGAGGGGTATAAGGTATGCTAAAAATGAGCAATATTTTAAGTAATTTGAGATAATTCTTAATTATGTGGGTAATTGATTAATTATCGGATAACGGGACATTACCTAATTAACTAATAAGTTGGATAATGATTAAAATCCCCACCCACCCCCACGTGGCAGTAATCCACTAAACCAAACAAATGACTCTTAAGTCATATTATATTAGGTGGCAAACAAAGGATACTTATCTTCCAACATAAGGATTTCTAAATCCAAAAAAACGGTTACACATCTTTGAACCATTAAAAGGTGTATATCTTGGTAAAATCATGACCAAGGAGATAAGGACCATACACTCATCTTTCAACATCAAAGAATAGCAACGCAATCTGGAGCAACATAGGAAGGTGCAGATATTCAATGATTCAAACCGAGATTTCATAGCATCTTAGGCAACGTGAGAGTTTGCAATTTTAAGGAAATACGGTGCAATTCTTCTCAAAAATATCATACTAATTTTTTCCTTCTCCAGGTATGTTAAGGCTATCCTTTCTTTCTTTTTGGCATGATCAATACGATACAAACAAAACGAGCAAATGCACAATTTCCATAAATGACTCTATTCATAGAAATATTAGGGGTGTCTATATTCTTGATTTCCCATGTGAATTATTATTATATCTTCTGTTCATGGGTCTCAGAAAAATACGTATTTGATAAAATTTATCCGACATGCATATTATTTCTATAACATTCCGAGAAATGTTTATTAACGTATTTCTTATGCATTTCATGCATTCATACATGTACATTGACCCATGACCAGATGGCATTATATACGTGTATATTATATGTATATGGGATATGGGAAAAGGTTATGGCATTATATACGCACCACCACCTGATCAGCTAGTATACGTTGATGATTTGCCCACAGTGGCTGAAATGATATGATGGGATGCCCTCAGAGGCTTGATGATGCTATGAACGTATATACCTATGCATGGTATGGTTTTTATACGCATATGCATGACATTATAAAAAAAATGAAATGACTCACAGAGCTATGCACACGTACATGTCAAGTCTTTTATTCCATATTTCTCTCATATCTATTATTTAATGATTTTCATTCCTTACATACTCGGTACATTATTTGTACTAACGTCCCTTTTGCCTGGGGACGCTGTGTTTCATGCCCGTAGGTCTCAATAAATAGGTCGAGAGTCCTACAAGTAGGCGATCAGCTCAGCAGAAGATATTGGTGCACTTCATTTGCTCTGGAGTTGCTTGTTTGGTTTTTATGATTTAGATGTGTACAGTTTGGTATGGCGAGGCTCTGTCCCGGCCTTTATGACAATTATGTACTTTTAGAGGCTTGTAGACATATGTCGTGTACGTGAAAGATTGTACGGCCTTGTCGGCCTATGTTTTGAGTTTATAAATGATGGTGTTGGCTAATTAGGCCCGTATGTCACGTGTATATGATGATAGTAATAAGAAAGATACGTTACGGTGGTACTCGGTTGAGTAAGGTACCGGGTGCTCGTCACGGCCCATCGGTTTGGGTCATGACAGAAGTGGTATCAGAGCAGTTCTGTCTTAGGGATGTCTACTAGTCGTGTCTAGTAGAGTCTTGTTTATGGGTGTTTTGTGCACCACACTTATAAACATGAAGCTACATGGCATTTAGGTCCGTCACTTTTTCTTCTTACTCTAGATCATGTGGTAGAGCTCATTTATAAGAATTCAAACTCCTAGCTTCTATTTTATCTGTAATATGATGATACCTCCAGTTGGTAAGAGATTGAATATGAATATGGAAGAGTTGAGTCAGAGGAACTCATTTTTTCATAATGCTTATGATGAGAAAATGTAAGGTCTTCAGTAGATCATGTGTGTACTAAAACGTGTAAGCCTCTTGATAAGGAGCCTTAAGGCAAGGATATCTAATCCACCCCTATGGTTAAAGGCAATGAGAATTCAGAAGATAGTACAAGTCTCAACAAGTAAATGAAGCAAGGTGAAGAAGGGTACGAGTCGCCCAGTTAATGAAGACTATCATTGTTTATCATTCATGACGGGAGATATAAGCATTTTGAGTTACCTTCAATGGTAGCAGAGGTATGTACAAC
Organism: Nicotiana tabacum; assembly: GCF_000715075.1. Lineage (NCBI taxonomy): Eukaryota > Viridiplantae > Streptophyta > Magnoliopsida > Solanales > Solanaceae > Nicotiana > Nicotiana tabacum. Next base: position 152,956,137 of record NC_134096.1, on the reverse strand, counting down.
TAGCCACACCCATCTCATTTATGCCAAATGGAAGCTAACAGAAGTAGTATAAGAGAAGGACGGATATCAAGGTCCGGCTGGGGTTAGAGTGACCCAAAAAGGGTGGATAGAATATTTGAGTTGGTTGACATTTCCGAAGGATAGTGCAAACGTGGATAGACACCTCGGTGGTGCACCCTAAAATAGTACAGCTAGATATGAGTACTACAAAGATAAGAATTGGAAGCCTTTAAAGGATAAATAATATCTTAGTATGGCTCCCGTCCCTAGTAGAGAGAGAATGTTAGGCAACCCGAAAAGCCAGTAGATGGAGTAAGGGGAGCTAAAAGCAAGAGAATGTCTTGTTGAAGTTTTCAGAATAAGGTGATAGACAAAGATGTTAGCAGGGAAATAAGAAGAGAGTTAATGAACGATTATGAGTAAGATGTCAACATGGATGACAACGGTAGATAAAAACAAAAATGGTAGTATTATAGAGTCAATAGTTAGGGGAAGGAAAATACGAGAGGTGATAGGTATTGAGGCAACAAAAGAGTATAGGCCATAAAGTCATATCCTCACTTCGAAAAATAAGTTCGTGACTCCAACGCAACTACCAGAAGGAAAAATTCGACCCCAAAATAATAGAAATCAATATGGGCTGGTGAACAAGATAAATTAAACATGAATTAGGGACTGAGTGACATGATAATAGTCAGCATCACGAGAATTTCCAATTTGCGTTCCGACAATAATAGAATGGACAATAGAAGACAATTCATGAGAAATTCAGAAAATGGTCATTCAGGAAGACGCTTCCCTAAAGCAAGCAATATGAGAAAAGTTAAGCTTAAGGGATTGTATGTGCCAGTTGCACTAAATGTCACCATTGCGAGTAAGGGGATTTGTTATCCTAGATACAGAAGGATTGCCACAAGGGGAGTAAGGATCATCGATGATTTAAAAACACGCCAAAGATGAAGAGGTAAAATATCTATAGGTAGATCCTCGTGGCTCCAACTCCTAGCACTCCCCTAAAGGGGGGAATATGGAGTGATGTGGTATTAAGTCAGAATTAAGTGGTTCTAGTAACTATGGATTAATAAAGGAAGAATGTGATAAGAATGAGAAAGGGATAAGATTACACTTATTTAAATCCTATAGATATGCCACGATTCCAGAACATTATGCAAACACGAAGTCAAGGAGAGGAGGTAAGGGTTCATGTCTGGGATGTTATTGATAGATAAGGAGCCAGTGCAAGACGTAAGTTAAGATAACGGAAATGACCCATGAAATATTACGCAAAATGTTGATATAAAAATGAGCCAATGAGTAGTTGATTCAGGAAGAGCCTAGTTATGGCTAGATAAGAGGATACAGACAAATTCATTGATTGTTCAAAATAAACAGAGTGAACCCTGACATGGGGAATTCAATCTCACAGATATGACATTGTGACCTTGAGAAATATTCAGATAGGAGTTGGGTTAGTTAAAGGAAATAAAAGAGAGTGCCACTGGGATGATAGTCAAAATATCAAGTTCAAAAGCAACCCTACAAGCACACGAGCGTAAACTATGGATAATTATAGGAGAGAACGGAAATTATGTATTCGGTGTAATTAACTCGTAGCTTTACAAGAGTAAGAGAATCCTCCCTAAATACTACAATGAAAGACTGGCTGAGAAAGTAAGGAAGGAAGCTTTAACCTAAGCTGGGTGGCCTAAGGAGGAAATGGTCTTATAACAACAGTCTCACAACAATATTGTATGCACTCCATAAGAAAATAGCACCTACTGTGGCTAATGAACGGGAAGTAAAATTAGAAGTAATATTCAAGATCATATGAGTTGTATGGAATTCCAATATGCATGGGCACGAAGATAAGCTAAGTATGCACGCAAAAAGGGGCAGAAAGACCAGGAAAAGTAATTGCTTACGTTTGAAGAAAGCTGAGATGGAACAAAAAGAATTATTAGATTCATGATCCAGAGTTAGTTACGTTATGAACGCACTTAAGAGTTTGGAAGTTTTATACATGCAGCATATATAGCCGTAGAAGATTCCGATATAAGTTAAAAGGAAGAATTAAGCCCAGGTCATAGATGAAGGATTGTATTATTAAAGGATTGTATCATGGACATTCCTCAGTGCCTATGAAAGGCTAAACGAAATAACTAATACCATGAGCCGCAGATCAAGAGATAGCTTAAGCCTACATAAAGGCTGATCAGAAGAAGGAGGAAACTAAAGAGTTATATCAACGAAGTAAATCAAGAATTTGATTATTGGACCATGAAAATTATAGAAATCATGATTGAGAACATTACAGGATCACTCTTAATGTCAGAGGTACAAGAGGGATAGTACAACAACCATATTTTATAACGGCCCTACGATAAAGACGGTTAGAAAAGTACCAGCCTCCTAAGAAGTCAGTACGAAGCTCCCACCGGATTGTGTATAAACCAGAGGTGCAAGTATTATAATAGAGCTTCAAGTCATGGACATGAATTATATCTATGTGGAAGGGAGGTCATGAAAGAGATAGAAGATACGATTCGAGATTTTAAGGTAAGTAAGGTAAAGGTGAATTACGTTCAAGATACTCAAAGGCGGAAGATCGTGAATAGTCCTTGCTTCGGATAAAAGGCTAGAAGCACTGGGATTCAATATCCAAGAACGATAGTAGCGTCGTTAGTGGAGTACCTTCCAGCCTATGGTTTCTAAGTACCGAGAGATCTAGTCAATAGAGTAAAGAAGAGTTAGAGACGATGTGATGTCTCGCTTAATGTCCCAGAATAACATAAGGGAATCAACGGTGCAAACAAGTTGAAGGAAGGTTGTTAATAGTATAAATAGAGACGTATAGGTCACAAACTAAAGTATAGTAAAGCGACAAGGTTTTATGACAGGAGTAAGGATGAGAAAGGGCGAGTAAGAAAGTGACGAGAATGGGTTAGTTCTCGGGATTAAGCCCATGAAAACATGAGAGCCGATGGGTTCTCTAAGTTATAGAAGGCTCAGTATAGCCTGAATGAACTCAAAGGAGTCTAAGACTAGTAGCATTTAGAAGAGATGGAATGTTGCCCTGGAGAAAAGATTTCGCGAATGGCACGAGATCAGAATACCCCCATAAGGAGAATCATACCGAGATACTATGAAATATGATTACGAAAATCACTTCAAATATTCCTCGATGCAACGTAAGCCCTAGTGGCAAGACTTTACGTAAGAAGTTTCAAATTATTAGTGGTATATTGTAGATCAATATTGAGGCAAATCATAATGGATAGACAAAAGTCACAAAGTATGATGAGATTAGGTCGTCATTCTTAAGATGAATAGTAATGAGGAAGCATTAAAGGACTTAGATTTATATATATGGGATAAGCAACAAAGGTAAGCTTGAATTTTGTAGCAGACCTACGCAACGATAAATCGAAGTAAGAATTATGGTATAGTGTGGCTTAAAGCTAATGACACCCAGAGGGACAGCTTGACGTAATTTTATATATGTTCACAAAGTGAAGCCTTGAGATTGGCTAAAAGCTGGAGGAAAGAGAAGAGAAGAGTCGCATAGGCGCACATACAAAGTTAGAGTCGTAAAGGCTACATGACAGAAGGTAGAAATAGTTACGAGATTAGAAGGGTTCCAACTACAAGTCGTGGTATGAGAAAGAGGGTTAAAGGGGGAATGCCCTGGCCTTTGAATTTATTCAAAGAACAGTTGCCTAAATGGCAAGAAGAGCATTAAAGCATTCGCAAGAGTTATGGGTTAAGAGAATGATAAATGCATCAATCAACACTCGAGGATGAATGTTCCAAGGGGGGAATGATATTACACCCCATATTTTCGTACGTGAAAGTATACCATAAGTAAATTGATGAAAGCTAGGAAATGAGATATTACATCCCGCATTTTCGTATGTTAAAGTTTCGTCGTAAGTTAATCGACGTAAAATTCGGGAATGAGGTTATTTTGAAATTATAATTATTATGCTATTTCAAACACGTGATGAGTAAATTTGTGAAGGAAAAAGGGTAAGCAAATCGAAGAAAAGAAATTTCGTCAAAGTTTGATATTTTGGGATAAAATACGGTCCAAGCTATGATACCCGATATTTATGGATTAGTACCATACAAGGTACCACATGGCCATGACAGTGAGGTATATAAGGTATGCTAAAAGTGAGCAATATTTTAAGTAATTTTGGAAAATTCTTAATTATGCGGGTAATTGGTTAATTATCGGGTAACGGGACATTACCTAATTAACTAATAAGTTGGATAATGATTACCTGTAAGCCACTAAACCAAACAAATGACTCTTAAGTCATATTAGATTAGGTGGCAAACAAATGATACTTATCTTCCAACATAAGGATTTCTTAATCCAAAAAAAAAACGGTTACACATCTTTGAACCATTAAAAGGCGTATATCTTGGTAAAATCATGACCAAGGAGATAAGCACCATATACTAATATTTCAACATCAAAGAATAGCAATGCAATATCGAGCAACATAGGAAGGTGCGGATATTCAATGATTCAAACCGAGATTTCATAACATCTTAAGCAACGTGAGAGTTTGCAATTTTAAGGAAGTACAGTGCAATCCTTCTCAAAAATAGTATATGAATTTTTCTCTACTCCATGTATGTTAAGGCTATCCTTTCTTTCTTTTTGGCATGATCAATACGATACAAACGAAATGAGCAAATGCACAATTTTCATAAATGACTCTATTCATAGAAATATTATGGGTGTCTATATTCTTGATTCCCCATGTGAATTATTATTATATCTTCTGTTCATGAGTCTCAGAAAAATACGTATTTGATAAAATTTATCCGACAGGCAAATTATTTTTATAACATTCCGAGAAAATCTTATTAACGTATTTCTTATGCATTTCATGCATTTATACGTGTATATTGACCCATGACAAGATGGCATTATATACCTGTATATTATATGTATATGGGATATGGGAAAAGGTTATGGCATTATATACGCACCACCACCTGATTAGCTGGTATACGTTGATGATTTGCCCACAGTGGCTGAAATGATATGATGGGATGCCCTCAGAGGCTTGATGATGCTATGAACGCATATACCTATGCATGGTATGATATTTATACGCATATGCATGACATTATAAAAAAAATAAAATGACTCACAGAGTTATGCACACATACATGTCGAGTCTTTTACTCCATGTTTCTCTCATGTCTATTATTTACTGATTTTCATTCCTTATATACTCGGTACATTATTTGTACTGACGTCCCTTTTTCCTGGGGATGCTGCATTTCATGCCCGTAGGTTTTGATAGACAGGTCGAGATTCCTCCAAGTAGGCGATCAGCTCAGCAGAAGATATTGGTGTACTCTATTTGCTCCGCAGTTGCTTGTTTGGTTAGTATGATTTAGATATGTACAGTTTGGTATGGCAGGACTCTATCCCGACCTTTATGACAATTATGTACTCTTAGAGTCTTGTAGACATATGTCATGTACGTGAAAGATTGTACGGCCTTGTCGGCCTATTAGGCCCGTATGTCACGTGTATATGATGATAGTAATAAGAAAGATACATTACGGTGGTACTCGGTTGAGTAAGGTAGCTGGTGCCTGTCACGGCCCATCGGTTTGGGTCATTACACGAATCACAATATCTACACAATTTGGCATAATAATTTTCCGCATAAATCACGACTTGGAATCATAACACGGAGATACACAATCCATAATTTGGAACACATCCTCAATTTATAATACAATATGATAAGAGCATTTGAAACACGAATTGAACATATATCTTTGCCATAAAACGTATTCGGAATAATGAGGTTCCAAGGGTATTGAGGTTCCAATTCTTAAAGAAGAGTTTAGCCAACATACCCCAATTGAGCTTCCTTAAAATCTAAAATGTTTTGGAATTCTTAGCAACTTCAATCTATTTTAGAAATATAACAAGTTGAACCTCAATTAGGAGGATGATCATGGTTCTAGCTCATTTGAGCATTTTATCAAACACTAAGTGTGCATTAAGGTTTCAAGGTCCTTTTATGGAGGATTCCATCATCCCACAACCCATTCCTTACCATTTTTAGTTCAACAATCTTCCTACACCCCTTTGATAACACATGCATATAAAATAAACAACTCTCATGCCCAACAATTATCTTGCTAATTACCCATTTTTAGATAATTTTGAAATTAAGGGTTAGGGTGTAGAATCTTACCTCTAGGATGAAGACTTGGTGAGTTTTCTTTGTTAGTCTTCAAGGATTCGAGCAAGAATTGAAGGACAATTTTATTGAAGATCACTCTCTCACTCTCAAAATGTCAGATTTTAGCCCAAAAATGGTACAAATCATCTATTTAACGAAGTAGGGTCGGGTTATAAAAATCCAAAAATATATCTCTGAAACAGGGTATGCGATCGCATAATTGGTGCCAAAAAAATTGGAAATGATCTACCTAGGTTTGCGGTAGTTATGCAGCCCGCAGACCTGTTCTGTGATCGCATAATGTACTGTAGACTTTTGCCCAAACTACGTCACCCCTGCTTTATTTTGCGACCATTATGCTGTCCGCAGAGTGATTCTGCGGCCGCATAGTGGGCCGCAGAAATACATTTTCTGCCTAAATATTTCCTTCACTTTCCAGTGCATTGTTCAACCCAAAAAGTACGAGCCGCGGTGAGCTTGCGAGCCGCAAAGAATTTCTACAATCCTCAAACATGTAAGCCTTGTCCGGCACCAGGAAACTTTATTTTTCCTTTGCGAAATTTTACGGGACCTTACATTCTCCCCCACTTAGGATCATTCGTCCTCGAATGAGGGTCAAATTCTGTAATTAGCATTCAATTTAACTCAATTGTTAATTCACACACACCAGTAGTTTCAAAATTTCGCTAACTCCCCAAATATCCAAAACTTTCGCCAGAGTCTCTCTTGTAACTAGGCCTATCCACCTGCCAGAAAACCCCAGAAATACATCCTAACAACATATACATAATCCAATGATGTAACATAACACAAAAAAACACCAATTGTGGCCTCACAAGCAATATATTACCAGAAAGGAACACCCTTAACGTCAATTTGTACAAATGATACATAATTCATAGAAGGTAATCCTTAGAATTTTCATAGAACAGAACTTTATAAATGCATGGCTATTCAAACAAATAAAGATACTTTTTTTTCATTTCTTCCTCGGCTTCCCAAGTAGCCCATTCAACCTGATGGCTTCGCTATAGCACTTTCACGGAGGCAATTTCTTTATTTCTCAACTTTTGGACTTGCCGATCAATAATAGAAATTGGAATCTCTTCATACGTCAATTCCTCAATAACCTCAATAGTCTCAACTGGAATAATGAGTGTCGGATCTCCAACTACTTTCTTCAACATAGACACATGAAACACCGGGTGCACTAATGACATCTCAAACACATAAGCCTAGTCCGGTACCATGAAACATTATTTTTTCCTTTGCGAAATTTTACAGGGCCTTACACCTGATTTGGGGGACATAGCCTGTAACACTGGATAGGTACCAGTTCAGATTGTAGTTCAGTTTTAGCACAGTTTCAGCTTAACCTTTATTTAAGTTCCAGATCAGTTGCTAGTTCAAACTCTTGTTTAGCTTTTAGCTTATATTCAGATTTCCAGCTTACATTCATACTTTAGTATGCTTTCCACCCTACATACTTTTTACATATCATACTCACGTCCTTTTTGAGGCGTTGTGTTTCATGTCGAGCAGGTACCGATAGATCGACATTTGAGTCACATCAATAGGCCATCCACCAGTTGTTGGAGTCACTCCGCTTACTACCAGAGTTACTTATATTTATGTGTAAAGTCAGCTAGTTTGGGTATGACAGGGTCATGTTCCATCTAGTACTATTTTAGTTCACCACTCCTAGAGGCCTGTAGATATACACCTGATCACATTAAAGGGTCGTTTGGTAGGAGGTATTAGAAAAAATAATGCAAGCATTAGTTCTATGCATTACTAATACCTTGTTTGGTACATTTTTTCAACTTGTGTATAACTAATACATCATACTTGGCATTAACTTATGCATAAGTAATGCATAGAAAACCATGGCATTAGTAATACCAAGGCTTTAATGCATGCATTAGCATGGTTAAAGACAAAATTATCCTTAAAGTCCCTTAAAGCTTGAGAATATGGAGGGCAATTTTGTAAACAACTATTTTTCCTAAAATGTATGCAATGCATTATAGTTTTAATACACCACACCAAACAGTAGATAAGAAATAATATCTACATAACTAATGCTTTCATTACTAACTCATACATTACTAATCCATGCATTACTAATGCACCTTATTCCGCACTATTCTTATACACCCTACCAAACGACCCCTTAGTATGTTTCTATATGTCAGATTTTGTAAGCCATGTCAGTGTTCCAGATTGTACAGTTCTTATCGGTTATGCTTATGCTTTTAAAGTTTATCCATTTATATTTATGACTAGTAGATTATCAATAGGTTTAGTCATGATCGGCACCTAGTGTCAGTTATTCGTCATGACCTTAGGTTGGGTCATGAAAAACATGGTATCAGAGCAAGGTTTAGTCCTATGGTGTGTGCAGGCCATGTCTAGTAGAGACTTATTTATTGATGTGTTTTGCACTACACTTATAGACAGGATGCCTATTAGTACTAGACAACATGCGCTAGTCGCTACTACGGATCAAACCTGTCAGAAAATCATGGTTTCTGTTGAGGAGGAACCGTCCAAGGATCCATATGAGTCATTTGTTCGAGTAGTTTCGATTCTCCTAACAACAAATGGGGTGAGAGGAGTTCGACCTCAACAAGGCCCTTAATTTCGTTATCAGGGCCAGTTGATCAGAGTATAAAGGGAGTGGTGTAGGTATTGGCATAGTCGTGTCACCCCCAGGTTCAAAAATATGTCAGGGTATTTACGGACACCAGCTCTTCTGACGAGCCAAATAGTTCATAGTCTTCGGAGTCTGTTAATCAGGGTTCGTCTGTGTATGTCATGGGATATGCGAATGAAGAGGAGCGTTGTTAGGCCAAGAGGATGAAGGTGGCTGATAAGGATGTGAGGATTCCGCTTCGTAGTGTGTTTGATTGAAGCTCTCATATAGGATCAAGGCAGGATGGTTAGAGGTACATTAATCCCTCCACTAAAATTTCCTACATTATGAACTCAGGAGGATACTTATTATTTGATACAAGAATGAATGTTATTCCGGGAGCAATAGACTGTGATTGTAAAATGTAAAAGGAGGACCAAAGTAGAAGTAACGGGACCGCAACACTGCTCTAGTAGGCTAATAAGATATGGGTTTTAGTTCAGTTTACAGAGAAGACCCTGGAAAAATTTACATAGGTCTCTAAGAGTTAACATTAGAGGACTAAGGGAGGAGAGGGGAGTGATCTAGCACCTTAAGAAGTTAGAACTATTATGGCTCTAATGCCCTGGGGAGGTAACCGTGGATAGTACACGACATTTTGGGGAAGTTAGAATAATGGAATAGAAAGTTAAGAATTCGGTTAATAAGTTTACAACCTGAAGGTGTCAATGCCTATAAGATTGATTAACAGACTCATAGGTGACAAATAGATTAGGAAGTAGTTTTAAGGAGGGAGGGTATCCTAACCCCATGAGATCCCGATAGTTGTTTCATTGGAGTATAGCCCAGGAAGGTATATACATTTAGAATTGCTGAGTATGTCATGTAAATCTGGAAAGTTTAAACATTCGAGGACTAATGTTTCTAAGGGGGAGGGGGAGAATGTTACATCCCGCTTTATCGTACGTTAAAGTTTCGCCGTAAGTTAATCGACGTAAGCTCGGGAATAAGATTACTTTTGAGGTTATACGTATTTATGCCATTTATAACTAGTGATAGGTAAGTGTCGTGAAGTTAAGAGGATAAACAATCGAAGAAAATGATTTTCTATATTTATTGACTAGGGCAATACAATGTACCACATGACCATGATAATAAGGTATATAAAGTATGTTGAATTAGTATTTTGAGTTAATTAGGATGAGATTAGACTGTCATTCTTAAAATGAATAGAATAAGGAATCATTAAAGGACTTAGATTTATACATACATGATAAGCAGGGAGAGAGTAACCTGGGGTTGGGTAGCAGACCTCCATAATAATGAACCGAAGTAAGTGTTATGGTATAATATAACCTACCAAGATGGAGAAATGCCATAAGATAATCGAGGATATGAAACAAAATATAGCAATAACCGTAAGTTCAACAAAGTACCAAGCAAAGAACTTCAGTACACCTATAAATGCCCAGAGGGATAGTTTGTCATAGTTATGATATGTTCACAAAGTGAGGCTTAGAATGATTGGATAAAAGCTGGAAGAAAAAAGGAGAAACACGTTGCATAGATGTGCATACAAGGACATAGTTGTACATGCTACTTGACAGAAGGTAGCAACAGTTACGATATTGGAAGCATTTGTAACACAGTTTGTGGTATGAGAAAGAGGCCTGAAGGGGGGAATGCCCTGGACTTTGGATTTATTCGCAGAACAATTACCTAGATTGAAAGTAAAATATACAAATATTCATAAGATTTATAGGTTATGAGACTGATAACCACATCAGTCAATATTTGAGGATGAATGTTCCAAAAGAGGGGAATGACATTACACCCATGTTTTCCTATGTAAAAGTACGTCGTAAGTCAGTTGATGAATGCTCGGAAAGTAGATTATCTTTGAATGTACATAAAGTAAGTTAATCATGTTACTTTAATGGTTACAAATATTTAATATCATGAACTTCAAGTACCGAGATGCTAAACAAATCGAAGAAAATATGTTTTGTCGAAACGACAAGTTGGGAATGTTATAACCCATACTTTTGGGGTGATAATGGGGTGATTAATATGATAAGGAGGTGGTATTATGAGGTATTTTAGTCATATTATAGTCGTGTGTTAATTTCGAAGTCGAACGAGTTCGGAAACAAAAGTGGACAAAAGTTGTCGCAAGTTACATTCATAATTTTACTTAAACTTTAGATATAATGTTACTTAGATTTTCTTTTAATGTAATTGGAATTACGGGGTGATTGTAAGGACCCGTTACAATTTCCAAATTATTTATGATTTTAAAGTGCGCCAGCGGTATTTGAGGATAGTGTATTCGAGTATTAAAGGAGACCTATTGTAACGACCCGGCCAGTCGTTTTGAGAGTTAGAGCCCCGATCCCTTATTAACTGCTTTCCTCGTATCTTTTTCTACTATTGTGACTTGCTGGGAGGTTTCATTTTGGTTTTTGGGGAGTGTTTGGGACACTTAGTCCCTAAATGGAGGTTTAAGCCTTAAAATTTGGACCGTAGTCGGATCTGTGTGAAGACGACTCCGGAATGGAGTTCCATTGATTCCGTTAGCTCCGTTGGGTGATTTTGGGCTTAGGGGCGTGTCCATATTGAGTTTTGGAGGTTCACAACTCATTTAGGCTTGAAATGGCGAAAGTTAAATTTTTGATGTTTTGGACCGGTAGTGGAATTTCGGGTGCATAACGCACTAGTTTTTGGACTTGAAAGATAGCAGATTTCTTGTGTGTACGTTGCAGACAATCCTTCATCGTGTTCGCGAGAGAGGTCTCGCGATTGTGTAGAGCAACTAGGAAAGGCAGTTGAGTTGTTCTTCGCGTTTGCGACATCGTTCCCGCATTCGCGAAGGTATGGAACACTAAGGCTACGCGTTCACAATAAGGACCTCGTGTTCGCGTAGAGTCAACGGTCAGATAGGTTCCAGGCATGTTAGCTTACGCGTTCGCGATAAGTGTCCCGTGTTTGCATAGGGTCAGGCTAGTTGAGCTTCGCGTTCGCGACCAGTGCATCGCATTCGCGATGAGTATATTTTTGTTCTGAAGCAGCTTGTGCTTCACGAATGTGAGGCTTTGATCGTGTTCACAAAGAAGGGCATACCTGGGCAGAATTTAAAGATCAAAAACGAGGGTTTTGAGTTCATATGACAAAATTGAATTGGGAGCTCGGTAGAAGGCGAAATTTTGAGAGATTTTCAGAGAAAGTCATTAGGTAATGATTCCTAACTCCTTTATGGTTATAACCCACTAATCTATCATTAATTATATCATTTAATTTCGAATTTGGGGTGAAAATTGGGAAAATATAGCAAAACGTTCTTAGACCAAAATTTGGGGTTTTGATCGAGATTTTGGTACCAGATTTGAGTGAATTTGATATGGTTAGACTCGTGAGTGAGTGGGTGATTGTATTTTGTGACTTTTACCCGATTCCGAGACGTGTCCCGGGGAGGTTTTTCGAGCGGTTTTTCAATTTCTTGTGTTAGATTTGATTTCATTAACTAGATTAGTTTCTTGTAGTTATATTTATGTTGTGTAATTGATTTTTGCTAGATATGGGCCACTCGGAGCCGGATATTTGTGGGAAAGGCATTGTGACTGATTGATTGAGCTTGGTTCGAGGTAAGTGGCTTGCCTAACCTTGCGTGGGGGAACTCCCCTTAGGATTTGGTGCTGTTTGATATGTGAGCGCCGTGTACGTAAGGTGACGAGTACGTACACGTGCTATTTGTTGTAAAACTCTGTTTTCACTAAGTCATAACTTGTTTTATGCTTCTTTGAAACACACAAGCATATGTAACTATCCTATGTAGACTAGAATAGCATGCCTACTTGTTTAATTGCCTACTTGAACTCTGTGTAGCATGTTTAGTGAAATTTCCTGATTTCCTTGACTTAAACATAGTCTAAACTGTAGGATTTCTTGTTGTAACTGTTATTTCGGTTGGTTGCACTGCATATTTACTTTGGGCCTACGGAACGGTATTCCGGGAGATCCCCCTGTACTGCATATTTACTTTGGGACTACGGAACGGTATTCCGGGAGATCCCCCTATACTGCATATTTACTTTGGGACTACGGAATGGTATTCCGGGAGATCCCCCTGTACAACACATTAACTTTGGGACTAGGGAACGGTATTTACGGGAGACCCCCCTGCACATATATGTTTGGGACTACGAGACGGTATCTCGGGAGATCCTCTGTTGTTATCATTGTGTTATGAGCTATTGTCTTTCATTGATTCTATTCTTGTTAGATTTCGGTATTTATTTTTACTGCGATATTTCATTCTGTCTTATTTCATTATATTTATACCAGTAGGGCCCTAACCTGATCTCTTCACTACTCGACCGAGGTTAGGCTTGGCACTTACTGGGTACTGTTGTGGTATACTCATGCTATGCTTCTGCACATGTTTTTTGTGTGCAGATCTAGGTTCATCTTAAGAGATTTATCACTAGTTGCAGTTGCTGCTCCTTATTGGAGACTTCAAGGTACAGATGCCTACGTCCGCAGATGTTCAGAGTCCCCCTCTATCCCCCTATGTTCATTTTTCCTTCCTTCAATAGAAATGATGTAGAGAAGAGTTACGACTTCTTAGTAGCTTGTGACTTGCGGTTTCCGGGTTTTGGGAATGTTTTCATACTTTTTCAGAGGTGATAATTGTATATGCCGAGTGTCATTCAGTTTCATATTAGATATTTGTTACTGTTAGTAGTTAATGCTCATGCTTTTGTTTCAATTCCGCAAAGTGTTAGGCTTACCTAGCCGTAGAGACTAGGTGCCGTCACGACGGTTCACGAAAGGAGAAATTGGGTCGTGCCACCTATGGGACAGAATCACATCATTTGGAAATGAAAATTTATGTTTAAGGTGTGTTGGATCATACTAAGGAGTTTTGTGAATGTCAAGAATTTGTGTGGAACATGTTGGATACATTAAGTGGAAAGGATGTTTCAATTAGCACAAGACCCGACTTCAAATGAATGCCACTCCGAAAATATAATAAATTAGGTTGTGTTATACCTACCAAATTAAAGCCCTATGAGTCTAGTTTCCAACGCATCAAACGTTTTGTCATTTGGATATTTCTACAGAATGTTATGGCCATTTCTTTTAGCTAGGGCTTGCATATCAAGGGGAACCCGTCCTATACTTCCCTTCCATGAACCAAGGTAATGTTTTTGGAGTAATTTTGAGTTGATTATTACTCCTAAACACTTATATTAACTAGGATTAATCTTGAAGATCCATAGATTTTCATTCAAATCCCCAAATTAGTCAAGAACACTACAAGTTAGAATTTTCAAGAGTCTCACTACAAGAGGTATGTCTACCATCTCTAACTACTCTATGGTGATTATTTATGTATGAAATATATGTTAGGACTTATGGAATGGTGATTTGAAGCCATAAGTGCCTAACCTGGGTTGTGTTGGTATTGTAGAGATTGTAAAATAGTTTAATTAATGCGATTGATGGTTTGGGTGTGAATTGTTGGGCATGCATGTGCTAATGGAAGTTGTGGATGGCCTAGAGATGATGGTAAGGTGAATCATTGGTATGAAAGGTTGTTGTTAGGAGAAGAAATTCCATTGAAGGAGATTGTTGAAAGATATTCACGTTAGATGTTTGATAAAAAGAAGATAAAGATACACACTCCTCCATGTGAAATATTCATTTTCATAGGAGCTTTTTGATAGTAGACGTGACCAACAGCCATCAGCTCTCGGCTTGTTGGTAAGGTATAGAAATCATAATAATATTGGTACAAATGTGCTGCATTGTTGTAGATTGAAGTTGTTTAGTGTGGTGGACCATCGTAGTACTATTAAGGGTCGAATTTCAGGTATGTTGGCTAAAATACTCTCTTAGAATTGAATTCCATGATGTTTTCGCAAGTTTCAAGTATGGTTGGCTCAAGTTCCTAATAAATTCGACTATTCCGAATGAACTACTCTCTTAAAATGCGTTTTAGATGCTCTTATAATATTATGTTATCCTTCGGTAACGTGTTCAAAGTATGATATGTGTATTAATATGTTATGACTCTTAGTCGTGTTTCAAATGAAAGTCCATTATGCTTAACTTGGAAAGAATACTCCATGCGTCCAAAACTCTTATTTCTCATATATATACTTAAGACATTGATTTCGAATACTCATATTGTTGATAATCTATAAAGATGCATGAAAGTGATAGAAGTGAGTTGAAATTATGTATTGCCCTTTTTGAGAAAATTATTTCAAGAATAAATGGTGTGTTACTCCTCTATGATTTTAACTTGCGCTTCAATTGCCAATCATTTTACTCTATTTCTTGGAAAGAAATCTATTGTGTTTAAAGTTTTCATTTCTAATGAACTTAAAGTTGTGATTTCAAAAATATTATATATGTTGATATTAATGATGATGATACATGAGAGGAAAGAAATGGAAGTATGGAACATGAAATACGGCCACTGTGCCATGAATAAAGAAACTTGTGAATGGCCAAAAGAGCCAAGGAAATACTGTTGTTATGAATGGTTGAAAATACTAATTAATATTTATACGATGTGAAAGATGATGAGATGAATACATCTGTATTTATGTTACCATTTGTGCAAAAACAAAAATAAATATTTTTGGGAGTATCATTAGCAAACCGAGGAAGGGTGGTTCATATGGCCCATGCCCGAAACTACACGTGCCGGTGTAGGGGTGGATTGTGGTGGATTGTTATTATTATTCTTCTTATTTGGGATGATATTGATTTTAGTTATGAATTGGTAAATCAACCACATGGCATATGTGGGAAGTCGGCCTAGCCGATCGGGTGGAGATCGGATGCCATGCTACGCACATGGTGGTTCTACTCTTGGTAACACCTTTTTTTGCATCACATGTCCAACCACATTGTCCGTGGGGAGATGGACCAGTCGATCGGTAGTGATCTGACTCTGTGATAAAAATACATTGCTATATCGATGCTAATGATCCCCCAACCAAAAATATATATTATTTTCATATTTTGAAAATTGTTATGTTTTAACTTGGCATTTTGATATCATTGATTGTTACTTGTTGCTTCCATGATGTTTCCCCTTCTTTCTTTGGCGTTCTATTTTGTAAGAGGACATTTAGCTTTGCATACTAGTACTTTTCATATGTACTAACATCCCTTTTAATGGGGGCGCTGCATCTTCAATGGACGCAGTTAGTTCATCAACGGGCGCTCTAGATCCTCATTAGCAGTTCCTCTATACTCAGCAGGTTTTGGTAAGCTCTACTTTGTTCTAGGCTTTATGTCATTTGACGTTATATTTTGTGCTTTGATGTATAGCCGGGGCCTTATCACCGACACTTCTATTCTACTCTTCTGTTGTACTTAGAGGCTCCGTAGACATAATGTGGGTGGTGTTTGATGTTTGGAGTTGAACTAGAAGTGTTTGTATTTTGGTAAACCTATTTTTCATCATATCTATAAACTTTTAATATTTTGGAAATCGTAAATGAATCTCCTTTGAGTAATGGAAAAGGAATATGGAACACTTGACTCTTCTCTTGTCTATCACTTGTATTGATTTTAAAGGGCAAGGTTGTATAGAAGGCATCTTTGAGGCTTGATTAACCGGGGTATCTTGGTTGAGCGCCGGTCGCGGTCCTCGAGGTCGGGGCGTGACAAGCTTGTTATCAGAGCCTAAGGTTTTAAAGTATCCTAGGATGTCTCGGAGCCGTGTATAGTAGAGTCCTTCTTATCGGTGTGTTGTCGACCACATCTAAAATTAGCAGGGTACTTAGGCATTTAGGAATGTCACCCTTCTTTGATAATCCAGATCGTGTGATAAAGCTCAAGATAGAAAGTTAATTTCCTTGTTATGTCTCATTTTCCAAATGAGTAATCCACGAGTTCGAAGCGGCAAGGAGGGAATGACCTCGCCGGAGAATCTGGGGGAGATTGCACAAGAGTTTATTTGAAGAATGCGTCAAGTTGTGGAGGGATTGGAAAAACTTGTTGCTAAGGGAAGTACCCTTGTTCCTACCAATATCACCACACCACCGGATCGTGTGGTGAGAGCATTTAAGAAACAAAAGAGGGTTGTTGGTACTAATAAATCGGATTGTTTGATTTGCAAGAAACGTAACTTGGGAACATGTTGGATGACTCTTGAAATATGTTATGGTTTTGGAAAGAGGGGGAAAAAAGAACAAATGCCCTAGATTGGTACACCCACCCCAGTCTGCCCGATATGCGGGAAGGAACATTTGGCGTCATGTTGTGAGTATGCACAACAGCATGTTAGGGGTGGCGGGTTTGACAAATTCCAAAGGGCCACACCGCAAGCCGGTAGAGAGATTGTTACTTCCGCCATGGAGGCTCGGAGGGAGGATAATAGGAAAGCTTATGGTGTATGCAAAAATGTGAATATCACGTTAGTGGGGCGTGTCAATTTAGCAGACCTCATCCATGTTGTGTGAAGTGTGGGAGATGTCATTCTGGAGTATGTCACTATGGTACCAATGTATGCTACGAGTGTGTTATGAGGGGTCACATTCATAGATATTGTCGTTCGTCTTGTAGAGCATGGGCAGGGATGCGGCACAACCAACCAGTTTTGCAGCTACTACATCCACAATGCCTCCCCCAGCTGGAGGCACTGTAGTGCCCGCAAGGCGTGGAGTAGCTAGGGGTGGTATCAAGAGCTCGGGAGGGCCCAGCAAGCTTTATGCTATGAGGAGGCATCAAAAGTTGGAGGCTTCTCCAGATGTGTTTACAGGTATATTGACTGTCCAATCTCAAGATGTATATGCTCTTATTGACCCCGGTTCAACTTTGTCATATGTCATTCCTTATGTTGCTATGGAATTTGGGATAGAACCGGAACAACTTTATGAGACGTTCTCTGTATCCACTCTTTGAACGAGACATATCATTTGTGAAGCCTCTTTATCACAATTATCTTACTTGCAACCTCTTGAGGAATTGATTTCTATAATGATTTATTTGAATTGAGTCACAAGCCCAGGTTAATAATTCCAACTTGCTTCCCTAAATTCTCCACAAGGGATTATACCTATTGAATTCCTTAGAGAACCTTCTGATCCAAATGGATAATGTCTACTCCCTTGTGCTTATGCATGCACCGTTGTAAAGTTTACCTATATGGTATTAAGTACTATGTAAAGCAACCCAGTGTTGAGATCCTTCTTGAGCCACTCTCTCTTTCCTGTGCATGTGACACCTATGGTTTGAATAGTCACTTTGCCCCCTTTGTGAATATAGTCATAGATCCTTTCCCCTATCCAAGTAACATAAAAGCATATCTCAACACCTATTATATGTGTACATGTCAAGTGAGAGGGTCAATTGTCTGCATAAAGTTACTCTGAAACTTGGGATCCTTACAAATTAATCATAAGAATATTCATTATTTGCCCATCTTAGTATGACTTTAATGGACACTTAGGACATTCCGCATTAAGTAGCTCAATTTGTTCCTAGTATTGTAGTTGCCCATGACGTGGCCTGGCATTGCAGTTTTGGAGTTATTATAGCAGAAATATGTCCGGCTCATAACAAATGTTCATTTTCTCTTTAAACCTCTGCAACATGTACTGATTGTGTTCCCTAGTTAGTAAATCATAGAGTATGTCATTGTCCTGTGTGGAGGGTTTACTACCCTTAATGTTCCACATCCCTGGGTGGATAGGAGTTATTTGTCTTTTTCCCCGGAGCATCATATTACCCATTAGAACCTTTCTAACTAATGTATGATTTAACCTCAATATTAAGATGTCATAGGTACATGGTCTCACTCATGAAAGGTTGGAATTAGACATTCCAGATTATTAGGCACCTATCATGAACATATTTAGTTTAAGGGTCGAGTTTATCGTATCTCTAGTCCTCTCATATAGGATCAACAATCGGGAAGGAATAAGTTGTCGTAATAATAATCCCACTAGTGACCAACCTCTTTTTCAGCCGGGTAGGCTTAGGGTGTAGTTTTCTTGTGTCAGATATTGTCAAGGGCGTAACACAGCTTCATGTATTTTTGAAATCACTAACACATTCATGGTGCAAGAATCTTCTCATTTTGAGCTAAATTTATTTTCCCTACACTCAAGGAGGCAACTGGTGTCACGTACTTGACTATTTCTCCTTAGATCTTACTATAGTCGGGCAAGGAACATAAGGAATGGAACAATTGTTACTATCCCTTGCATAACTCGTCTCCTTCAAGAATAACTGATGCTAATGACTCGCCTCTTTTACATCATAGGATCATGTACATAGTTTCCACATTATCTGTGTGTGCTACTTAACTCTATGCCTCATTTGTCGAATCAATGATGACATCACAATAATTAATCATTTTAGCACTATTGGTAGTAACCTTCACATCCCTTAGGATATAACCTCCTGTAATGCTTTGTTCGGAACAATAATGAATTCCTGAACAATTCCAGCTCAATCTCGAACCCCGTTTTTCCTCGTTATATTAAATCTACCGATAGTAGTGGGTCCATCCTATCATAGAGAAAGTATCATTCCAAGATCGAACCTATTGGGTAGGAAATCTATGGTCATATTCATTCTATAACATCCTAGAATAATGGTTGAAGGTCGCTAAGGGTTTAGTTTGTGTCACACCCAAAACTCGGGGAGCACGATCGGCGCTCAACCGAGTGAACCCGGCCGAGCAAGCTCGTTAGATTTCCTTCTACCCAAACAAATCGATGAATAAAGAGAAGATGTACTCCATTAATCAAACATTGAAAAGATTTCATTAGCAACTCCCATTTCATTTCCATTAGCAACTTCATTCATAATTTCCAAAATATTACGATTTTATAGGATTAATGAAAAACATGATTTCCAAATACCAACATTTCTAATTCAATTCCCCACATTAAATACCACCCACAACTTGTCTACAAATCCTCTAAGTACAACAAAAGAGAAATATGGAAATTCCGGCAACAAGGCCCTGGCTATATCTCAACAACAAAGTACATGAGCAACAAAAGATACATGACCCCGAAATGAAGTGGGGCTCACCAAGTCATCTGAAGAGAGTGTACCGCTATCACTGATCAATACCGCATGCTGTAGAACCACATGCATCTATTAAAGATGTAACACCCCCGGCAGAAGGGACGTTATTACCGTTGAATAGCACTAGTATGTGTAGCTAAAAGTCCTCTTTCAAAATAGATGCCCATATAAGAAAAGGCAACACATAGAAACTACAAGTCACAATCAACAATATCCAAATGTCCCGTTAAAAATATAATAATTTTCAAAATACGAACTTCATAAACAATTTTTGGTTGGGAGATCATTAGCACCGATATACCACAGTTCATAATACCATCGTTCACAATAACAATGTTCATAATATTAATACCACCATACCTTTAGCACGGAGTCCGATGACGACCCGATCGGCTAGGCCATCTTATTAGAGACATCAACCACAATCACTCTCAATACCAATACCACTGTACGTTTAGCACGGAGTCCGGTCATGACCCGATCGACTAAGCCATCTCATTAGAGACATCAACCACAATCAAAATTTCAATTACAATTTCCAGCACAATCACCACCATGTGTGTGACATGGTGTCCGATCAAGACCCGAGCAGCTAGGTCATCTCATTCGAGACATCAACCACAATCACAATTATAATTACAATTTCCAGCACAATCACCACCAGGTGTGCAACATGGTGTCCGATCACGACCCGATCAGCTAGGCCATCTCACCACAAAATCGTGTGGATCGACATCATCCTTTTCTATCAATCATCTCATCTCAATTAAGGGGAATACTTTTATCACATCAATCTCATCCCAAATAAGGGGAATAATTACAATCCATTCCTACACCGACACGTGTAGTTTCGGGGTTAGATAATTTCAACATACCCTTCCTCGGTGACTATCGATACTCCCAAAAATATTTTAGATTTTCTTACAAAGGAAACAACAATACAAATGCATTTACCTCATAAGCTTGCATACCGTATATAGCCTCATTGGCACTTTCAACACCTTCAATATCATTATTTCATTGGCTCTCTTGGCCATACATATGATTCTTCATTCTTGGCACAATGGACGTATTTCATATTCCACACTTTCATTTCTTCCCTTTCATGGATCATCATCATAAATATCAACAAATAGAATATTCCGAAAATCACAACTTTAGGTTCATTAGTAATGAAGGCTTTAAACACAATGGATTTCTTTCCAAGAAAATGGAGTAAAATGATTGGCAATCGAAGCACAAGTTAAAATCATAAACAAGTAACATATCATTTATTCTTGAAATACTTTTCCCCAAAAAGGGCAATACACCATTTCAACTCCTGAATATATAAGAGTTCAAAACACATTGGAAATACTTACAAAGTATAGCATTAGATAAAATAGCCACATTTGGGCATGACTTGAGTACATAAGCTTTTAGGCAAAAATATTTTCGAAGTCAATTCAGAATAGTTAAATCAAAGCTCATTTCATAACCTTTCTCGCATCATTTCATTTCATTGGCACCATTGGCCATAAGTATAATTTCATTCTTGGCACGGTGGCCACAATTTATGTCACCAACTCACTTCTTTCACTTTAGAGCATCTTTATACATTATCAACAACAGGGCATTTCCAATCAAGACTTTAGGTACACATATGAGCAATTAAAGGTCTTAAACATATCGAGTTTTTCTCACATAATTTGGCATAATAACTTTCATTTGAAACACGACTCAAATCCATAACATTTTAATACACAATCCATACTTTGAAACTTACGGGAACATTATGGAATTCGATTCTAAGAGAGAAAAATTATCCAACATACCTCACCTTGAGCTTTCCTTAAATTACTACAACGTTCCGGAAATTCTAGCAATTCCAATCTATTTTGAGACATAACCAAATTGAACACAAATTAGGAAGATATTCATGGTGTCAGCTCATTTGATCATTTTATCAAACATTAGGTGTACAAATTTGGCTACAAGGTTCTTCTTCAAGCTTTTCTTCACTCTTCAACCCAATCTTTACTTATTTTAGCTTAACAATCTTATCACAAACATTATTAGTACAAGCATGTATAAATAATACTCTTACACCGAAGAATCATACTTCCCATCACCCATCTCTTACCCCAAACTCCAAATTAAAGACTAGGTTATGGAACCTTACCTCTTAGATGAAGATCTTATGATTAGATCCCTTGATTCTTGGAGACTAGTCCAAGATTGGATGATTAAAATATTAGGTCAACTCCTTCTCTCTCTCTAAAATGCTCTTACATCTCTCTAAAATATTAGGTTTTAGCTCAATAAATGACTTAACCCCTCTCTCTACCCAGTCTTGGGGGTATTAAATGAGCTCATACGTGCACGTCCGCGCATCTGGGCAAGTGGCCATGCATCTGGCTGCGCATCTGAGACACAAACTCTCAAATATGCGCGGCCGCGCATATGACACAGGTCCAGTAAAATGGCGATAACATTCTGTAGCAATATCCAAATGATGAACGGTTTGATGAGTTGGAAACTATACGCAAAGGGATTTAATTTGATAGGTAGATCACCACCTAAGTCAATATATTGAGGGAGTTCTACTCATTTGAAGTCGGGTTTTGTGCTAATTGAAACAACCTTTCCACTTAATGTATCCAACTTGTTCCACACAAGTTCTTGCCATTCATAAAACTCCTTAGTATATTCCGACACACCTTAAACATACATTATCGATTTATAATTATGTGGATCTATCCCATAGGTCTCCCTCAATACTCAAATACATTATTCCCAAATATCATTGGCGCACTTTAAAATCATAAATCATTAGGAAATATTTACGGGGCCTTATAGTTTGGGTGTCCGGCATAGAGATTTAGAGTTGAAGGCAGTGAACAGGTTATTCTCAAGATTTTCTCCATGAAGATATTACATGAATTTTTAATAAAGGTAAAGTAGGTGTAGTGCACATTGGGCCTTGTGGAATCTTGAAAGAAATAGGCCAACCTACGAGTATGATATTTCCCCATCGTTGTCCTCTAAGCACCCGGTGCTTTATGTGTCTACGTCAAAGAGGGTAATTGGAATACCTTTTGTCTATCGTTCAAGTGGATGCTATTGAAGGTAAAGTAGATAATTGGCTTGTGAGAGGTACTTACTATGTGTTATGATTTAGTGCAGTTCATGTCAAGGTACCACTTCTGATAACGTAACTCCCTTAATATTGAGGTCGGTGTTATTAATATATATTTTAATGCTTTGTTGAGTTCTGGATGTGTTTTTAGGAGTTGTTTTGGTGGTTCTATGGAAAGTGGTTATGCCCAATTATAGGGGAGACTCTGCCAAGATTTCTTGAAATTTGGGGAGTTAGCCAAATTTTTGAGCTTTTGGTGTGTGGATAAATATTTAAGTCACATTGGGTGTCTGTGGCGGACTCTAACTCTAATTCGATGATAAATTATTCTAGGCGAGGGAGAATGTAAGGCCCCGTTAAAATTTCCTGATGATTTAATATTTTAAAGTGTGCCAGTGGTTTTTGAGGATAGCGTATTCGAGTATTAAAGGAGACCTATGGGATAGAACCACATCATTTTGAAATGAAAATATATGTTTAATATGTGTTGGATCATACAAAGGAGTTTTGTGAATGGAAAGAATTTGTGTGGAAGAGGTTGGATATATTAAGTGGAAAGGATGTCTCAATTAGCATAACACCCGGTTCAAACAAATTCCACTCCCAAAATCTAAAGACTTAGGTGGTGATGCACCTATCAAATTAAAGCCCTTGGAGTCTAGTTTCCAACTCATCAAACCGTTCATCATTTGGATATTTCTAGAGAAAATTATGACCATTTTACAGGACCTATGCCAGATGCGCACCCTGATGCGCGACAGCGCATATAAGGGGGGTTCTACCTTATGTGTGCGGCCAGATGCGCGATTACTTGCCCAAGTATCCGGCCGCGCACATAGGAGCCCTTTAAATACCCCCAAGGTGTAACACTCAGTAAATCCGGATTAGTTGTGGATGCATTAAATGAGTATTAATGTGACCTTTTAAACATGTGAAGTCCTATTGGGATGAGTATGGGTGGAAACAATTGTTTTAGAATCGGGACCGTGACTGAGGTGTATAAAATTCAATAAAATGGACTAAGTTTATGGGAGGTCCGTCTTATAGCCTTAAATAGTGCAAGGCCACGAAAACTCACGGCCATAGACAGTGTAAGGCCATAAAAACACAGTGCCCGAGATAGTACAGGGCACAGTCGAGGGCATCAACCTCAGCGCCCCAGACAGTGCAAGGCACCGTAGTTTTGGCGCCTCCGATGGCGCCTTGCACAATTATTTTGGCACCGCTGACGATGCCTCGCGCCGACGAGATTTACCCGAGCTACTTTTATTTTCCTCCTTAATTGTGGGACGTGTTCACTTATTTAAAAGCCCTACCTTGTTCCCCTATACCCCAAATACAAAAACCTACTCTAGAAAAGGAAACTCTCAAGAACCTAACTTCCCCAAGGTCCCTCCATCATCCAAGGTAAGTTCTAACAATGATTCTAAGTTAATTTCAATTATCCAACACCTTATTAACATGGGTAAATCCTTCCACTCCTTAGATATTCAGTCGAGATACCATTGTTGAGATAGGAAACCCTAGAACTCGAATTCAAGAGGAGTGAACTTTGAAAAGGTAATGCTTATATTCCCTAATCATTTATAAATATGAATTGATAAGTTTTTGGGAGAATAGTAAATGGGTTTGATAATGAGAACCATAAGAACTAGGGATTTTGATTGTTATAAACATTTGGGTGATGAGAAATAGTGTTAGTTACATCTATTTGGGATTGTAGAATCACCTAGAAGAAGTAGAATGAGAACTTGGTGCAGAAAAGACCAATTACTAAGGTCGATGAGGCTTTACACCTATAAGGTGTTTGATAAAATTCCTAAGCTACTAAAACAGGAGCATTAGTGCTAATATTGGTTCCTCTTGATATATATATTGACGTAGATTATCGTTGAAAGAGGCGACGGACATCGTGATACTCTTAAAAAGGGCCAGAGCTAAGGTATGTGGGGCTAACTAACTCTCTTTACATTTGGGAATGTTTATGATTCTCCATACGTCCCATTCTTTATGACTGTTACGAGTTTCCTCAGAAAGTAATTATGCCTTAGTCCCATGAATAGTTATAGAACTTCTATTTTCTAGATGGCATAGTTTCATAATCGTTCAATATCCTATGAGCTTCAATTATGACAAAGCAATTTATGATGAATACATGTCTCAGTCTAGTTCTATTCAGCATTCCAATATCATATAACTCAGTAGTTTAGTGTCATATATTGCATTATGATTCTCAGTTCCTAATTCTAAATTCCTGAATGTTGAACACCTGTATTTGGGCCTGAGGCTACAGTTTATGCTTTATGCATCTTTGGGCCTGAGGCCGCAGTTTATGCTTTATTCATTTTTAGTCCTGAGGCCGCAGTTATGTATATTTATACTTGGGCCCGAGGCTGCAACTTGTGTACATATATATTGGGCCTGAGGCTGAAGTTTAATATTTAGACTAATAGGTGGTTCATCATTCAGAAGAATGAGTATTCATATACTTACTTCCTTTCTTCTTTTCGGTTATCAGTTATCAGTTATATTTTCAGTTTTACTTGCAGCTGTTATCGTTTCAGTTATTAGTTAACTATCATTTCAGTATTCCGTTATTAGTTCTTAGTTATAAGCTCAGTTTCAGTATTTACAGTTCTTTCTTTCAGTTATTTTACATACCAGTGCAATTCAAATATACTGACGTCCCTTTTTGCTCGAGGTCTGCATTTCGCGATGCATATAATGATTTACAGGTTGACGATTCTTCTTGCTAGGACATCTCGTATCAGCTATTGGTGAGCCCCGGTCTTTTCAGTAAAATATTGCATTTCAGTATTCTTAGAGGCTTCGTAGACTATAATTCAGCCAGTCAGATGTTAGCAGACTTTTATGTGTTAGCCTTGTCGGCTACTCAATTACACTTGCACACTTTTCAGTATTTTCTGCATCTATGATATTTTAGTTAGTCTCTTTAATAGATCATCATGTTGTTTATTTATATCTAGTTTACATTTATACCACATGTTGATCCATCCATACAGTTGGTTGGCTCGGTCACATGCAGTCAGGCACCGAGTGTCGTGTTACGCCCAGGCTATGGTTCGGAGCGTGACAAAGCTCGGTATCAGAGCATTAGGTTCAAGTGTCCTAGGGAGTCTATGAAGTCGTGTCCAATGGATTTTATTTTATATGTGTGTGGCGGCCATGCATATAAATTTTTAACTACCAAGACATTCAGGATTGTCTCATTTCTTTCTACTCTAGATCGTGCCATGAAACTTAGAGAAATAGGTAACCTTCTCTTCCTATCGAATTCCAGACGTATCGAATGCGGAAGCGACAAGTAGGAAAAACCCAAGGTCTTAGAGAGGGTGATAGCCCATTGGGGTATAATTATGAAGTACAGGTTGGTAACAAATGAGACTTGAGAGGATGTTGAAAGTTGGATACAATGGATAGTAGTACATATTAGAGCATAACCTCATCCAAAAGTACAAAAGCATTTATCATGTTTTATGGTTTTCAGTTTACCTCAGTTACCAGTTATGCAGTCTTTCAGTTAGCAAGTTTATGGTTATTCAGTATGCCAGTATTAAGTTGTTTAGTTACTAGATCTCTAATTTTTAGTGTATCAGAATTCCAGTGACTTCTAAGTACACAGTGATGTATATGGGTGATAAAAGAAAATGTAAGTAACAATGATTATTGCTAAATCTTCACGTGTTTTAGGTACAAATTAAGACTCAAGACTCGCCGGATGATGCAGAAAGTGATTTACCAGATGATGGTACACTCTGAAGGATAGGTTTGTGTATGGTAGCATATCTGTATGTGTTTTTACCTCATAGAACAATTTCATTTTAATTCTTGTAAATGGAGCCACATGTTGGATGATGATATTTTAGATGTTAGACCCCATGACATAACAAGTTAAGAATTTAATTGCAATGGGCATGAATTGATGACCATAGTTTTGGACAAAGAAAGAGCCTAAGGGCAAAATAAATAGGAGTCAGAAATGTTTGATATATACAAAGTTGTGTTTTTCGTAAGAATCATGCATGACTAAGAAGATATGATGTACAAAATGAGAATCAAGAGCAACCGATATTAAATTTCAGGGAATGATTTTAAGTTGTTAAGATTTATTCATATTAGAACTAGAAAGTACCACATTAGTAAGTTACCATAAGAAGCAGCTATTATTGTGAGATAAAGGATATGACAGTTCCCCTTAGGGTATGTGACTAAGTGTTTACCGCATATGTTTATGGTCTTATATGATTTTGAAACGTATAGAAAGTTTGGGGGTTTGATATTCCAATTTCATTTAAGACAGATGATATTTCCCCAAGTGTGATCCATGTGCATCGTTCAAAAAAAAGAAGATAGTATGCGATTGTAGAATAGGGCCGGATGGTAATGGAAGTTAGAAATAACATTATACATCACTTTAGTTATCCAAAGTAGAACAAGCATACACGATTCTAGCAGGTGGTTAGTAAAAGAATAGTAAGTAAGTTTTGAGTTGATATAGTGAATTAGCAATTTCATCAGAGCTAGTAAAGGTACAATTTGATTCACTTAACCAGGTTAACTCTAGTTAGTGGATGACAGTTTGAAATATCAGAAGTGTGTTAGAACTCAAAGATTTTAAGTTAAACCCGAAGTACAGTGACAGTGGAAGAATAAAAAAATCAGTTAGGCAATAAGAGAGCCAACTACAGAATAATAGACTTTTAGAATTTTCAAAAAGGGGTCTCCCCAAGATCGACAGTGTGTGTAGAGTTAAATCATTAAGATTATGTATGATAGTTGTGAATACATCAGCTTTCCGTTTATGTAAGTAATTCATTTTTTCCTAGTACGAAATATTTCTCAGAAGTAAGTCGAATGATAAGCCATCACTGACGTAAAGTGAATAGAATTGCAGAAAATAAGGAAAGTTGGTCGGATACCAAAAACAAAATAGAAGGATCCGCAAGTACAAGACCTTAACCTTTGGTTTAAGGGGGAGTTGCGAAAATCATCAGTAAGTCCGGTTGGAGATTTGAAACCCACATATTTAGCATAGGATATAGAAATTGTAAAATCATGCACAGTTATGTAGCACGAGGGTAGTGCCATTGCACGAGACTCTAATCTTTGGTGTACTAGTTAAAGACTTACCTCACATTAATACTATAAGTGTTTTCAGGAAGTACCTTAAAAAGATAATCAAGTATGAGAAGTATACCTCATGATTGTGGCAGACAAGAGAACTATGGTGATAGAAGTTCACTGCTTAGTCAAGCTAAGAGTCCGACTTTCGGACTCCGAAGGTGGTGGAATTGTTTTCCAGAATAGGACTTGTTCCTCCTTAGTACCTGAAGTGAAGGAGATCCCTACTTCTTGAATTTGAAAGAGGGGATGCACATGTATAAGATGATGGCTTTTGAACAAGGGGGAGATGATGGTACTTTGAGGTACCAATACGAATTGTGTGTCCTAGACGTAAACGGACATAGAGAAGGAGGATAATGATAGAAGCCCATAATTCCAAGTATTATATCTATCGAGGTTCCCCAAAGATGTATCATGATCTCATGGAGATTTATTGGTGGAACGACATGAAAAAGAATGTCACAGACTTTGTGGCCAAGTGTCTGAATTGTCAGCAAGTGAAAGTAAAGCAGCACAAATCCTAGTGTTTTGCCATAGAATATACATATACTTTAGTAGAGATGGTAAATATGGACCTTATAATAGGATTATCTCGCTTATTTGAAAATCATGGTTTGTATGGGCGAAGGTGTAGATCACCAATTGGTTGGTTAGAAGTTGGCGAAGTAGAGTTGTTGGGACCAGATTTGGTCAATCAGTCTATGGAGAAAGTCAAGTTGATTCAAGAGCATTTGAAGACTGCTCAGAGTCGCCAAAGGTCGTATTCGAACATGCAACATAGAGACTTATAGTTTCATCGATAATTGGGTGTTTCTAAAAGTTTCGCCTATGAAAGGTGTTATAAGATTTGGGAAGAAAGGAAAGCTCAGTCCTAGATACATCAGGCGGTATAGAATCTTACGAAGTATCGGGCATGTAGCTTACGAGTTAGAATTGGCACCAGAATTGGTGGTTGTACATGCAGTATTTCACGTATCATATTATAATATTCAAGTTTCCAGTGTTCATATCTCAATTCACGACATCTATGTTTCTGATATTTAGATATCATGTTAGAACATTCATGTTTGTTCAAGTACTCAGATACTCATGTTAGTCCAGTACTCAAATATTCATGCCAGCCTAGTACTTAGATATTGATGTCAGTTCATTGCTCAGATTTTCACGTCATCTCGATACTCAAATATTTATGCCATTTCAGTATTCTTATATCCACGTTAGTTCAGAATTGACATATCCATAACAAAAAAGGATTCATGTATATATTTCATGTTATGCGTATTATGATGCCCTATGAAGCTAGTTATGCTCTATTAGCTGGCAGGTATTTTGGAGAAATGTCGAAGGTAGCTATCCTTCCCATTCAGAACTTATATTATAATCTCCATGTCTTTTAGTATTCAGTCAGCTCAATGTTCAGTCAGTTCAGTAACAATTCAGTTCAGTAGCTATTCAGTTCAACATCTCAGCACATCAATAATCTTGTATTCTTTTAGTTTAGTATGCAAGTGTTCATGAAAGTTCAATGTTCACATGTTTCCACCAGACCCGTTTAAAGTCAAGAGTCAACCATAGTTACAGTCAGTTAAATCATTCGAGGACGAATGATCCCAAAGGGTAGATAATGTAACACTTCGCAGATCCGGATTAGTTGTGGATGTGTTAAATGAGTATTAATGTGACCTTTTAGACATGTGAAGTCCTATTGGGATAAGTATGGGTGGAAACAATTGTTTCAGAATCAAGATCGAGACTGAGGTGTGTAAATTTCAATATAATCGACTAAGTTTGTGGGAGGTTTGTCTTATAGACTTAGACAGTGTAAGGCCATGAGAACTCACGACCATAGACAGTGCAAGGCCATACAAGCTCAGTGCCCCAGATAGTACAAGGCACTATCTAGGGCATCAACCTCAGCACCCCAGACAACGCAAGGCACCGTAGTTTTGGCGCCTTCGATGGCGCCTTGCACAGTTATTTCGGCGCCCCTGATGATTCTTCGTGCCGACGAGGTTTATCTGATCTACTTTTATTTTCCTCATTAATTTTGGGACGTGTTCACTTATTTAAACTCCCCACTTCGTTCCCCCACACCTCTAACACGAAAACTTACTCTAGAAAGGGAAGATCTCAAGAACCTAACTTCCCCAAGGTCCCTCCATCATCCAAGGTAAGTTCTAACGATGATTCTAAGTTAATTTCAATTCTCCAACACCTAATTAACATGGGTAAATCCTTCCACTCCTTAGTTATTCGGTCGAGATACCATTGTTGAGATAGGAAACCCTAGAAGTCAAATTCAAGAGGAGTGAACTTCGAAAAGGTAATGCTTATACTCCCTAATCATTTATAAGTATGAATTGATAAGTTTTTGGGAGAATAGTAAATGGGTTTGATAAAGAGAACCATATGAACTAGGGCTTTTAATTGTTGTAAATATTTGGGTGATGAGAAATGGTGTTAGTTACATCTATTTGGGATTGTAGAATCACCTAGAAGAAGTAGAATGAGAACTTGGTGAAGAAAAGACCAATTACTAAGGGCGATGAGGATTTATACCCATAAGGTGTTTGATAAAATTCCTAAGTTACTAAAACAGGAGCATTAGTGCTAATATTGGTTCCTCTTGATATATATATATATATTGACGTAGATTGTCGTTCAAATAGGCGACGTACATCGTGATACTCTTAAACATCGCCAGAGCTAAGGTATGTGAGGCTAACTCTCTTTACGCTTGGGAATGTTTATGATTCTACCTACGTCCTATTCTTTATGACTGTTAGAGTTTCCCCAGAAAGTAATTATGCCTTAGTCCCGTGAATAGCTGCAGAACTTCTATTCTCTAGATGTCATAGTTTAATAATCGTTTAATATCCTATGAGCTTCAATTATGACAAAGCAATTTATTATGAATACATGTCTCAGTCTAGTTCTATTCATCATTCCAATAGCATGTAACTCAGTATAGTTCAGTAGTTTAGTATCATATATTGCAGTATGATTCTCAATTACTAATTCTAAATTCCTGAATATTGAACACATGTGTTTGGGCATGAGGCCGCGGGTTATGCTTCGTGCATATTCGGACCTGAGGCCGCAGTTTATGCTTTATGCATTTTTGGGTGTGAGGCTACCCTTATGTATATGTATACTTGTGCCTGAGGCCGCAGCTTGTGCACATATATATTGGGCCTGAGGCCGCAGTTTAATATTCAGATAAACATGTGGTTCATCATTTAGAAGAGGGAGTATTCATATCCTTACTTCCTTTGTTCAGTTCTGTTATCAGTTATCTGTTATCATTTTAGTTTCTCTTTTAGTAGTTATCGTTTCAGTTATCAGTTAACGGTCATTTCAGTATTCTGTTATCTGTTCTTAGTTATCAGCTCAGTTTTAGTTCTAGTATTTATAGTCCTTTCTTTCAGTTGTTTTACATACCATGCAATTCAAATGTACTGATGTCCCTTTTTTCCCGGGGCCTACATCTCGCAATGTAGGTAATGATTTACAGGTTGACGATTCTGCTTGCTGGGACATCTCGTATCAGCTATTGGTGAGCCCAGTCTTTCGGGGCAAGTATTTATAGTTCTTTCTTTCAGTTGTTTTACATACCATGCAATTCAAATGTACTGATGTCCCTTTTTTCCCGGGGCCTGCATCTCGCAATGTAGGTAATGATTTACAGGTTGATGATTCTGCTTGCTGGGACATCTCGTATCAGCTATTGGTGAGCCCAGTCTTTCGAGGCATTATCCCTTTTTTTAGTCTTTAGTCTTTATAGTATTTAAGTAGTAAGGTATGCGAGGGACCTTATCCCGGTAAACAGTTAGCATTATAGTATCCTTAGAAGCTTCGTAGACTATAGTTTAATCAGTCAGATGTCAGTAGACTTTTATGTGTTAGCTTTGTCAGCTACTCATTTACACTAGCAGATTTTCAGTGTTTTCTGCATCTATGATATTTCAGTCAGACTCTTTAATAGATCATCATGTTGTATATTTATATCTAGTTTACAGTTATACCACATGTTGATCCAGCCATATAGTTGGCTTGCTCGGTCACATGCTATCAGGAACCGAGTTTCGTGTTACGCCCAGGCCATGGCGTGACACAAGGCCAGGTAGAGAGAGGGGCTAAGTCATTTCTTTGAGCTAGGGCTTGCATATCAAGGAGAAACCATCCTATACTTCCCTCCCATGAACCAAGGTAATGTTTTTGGAGTAATTTTGAGTCGATTACTACTCTTAAACACTTGTATTTACTAGGATTAATCTTGAAGATCCATAGATTTCCATTCAAATCCCCAAATTGGTCAAGAACACTACAAGTTGGGATTTTCAAGAGTCTCACTATGAGAGGTATGTCTACCATCTCTAACTACTATATGATGATTATTTATGTATGAAATATATGTTAGGACTTTGGGATGGTGATTGGAAGCCATAAATGCCTAACCTGGGTTGTGTTGGTGTTGTAGAGATTGAAAAATAGTTTAATTAATGAGATTGATGGTTTGGGTGTGAATTGTTGGGCATGCATGTGCTAATGGAAGTTGTGGATGGCCTAGAGACAATGGTAAGGTGTATTATTGGTATGGAATGTGGTTGTTAGGTTAAGAAACTCCATTGAAGGAAGTTGCAGAAAGATATGCATGTTAGATATTTGATAAAAAGTCTAAATGACTTAAAGTATAGAAATCTTACTAATATTGGTGCAAAAGTGTTGAATTGTTGTAGATTGAAGTTGTTTAGTGTGGTGCATCATCGTAGTACTATTAAAGGGCGAATTTCAGGTATGTTGGCTAAACTACTCTCTTAGAATTGAATTCCATGATGTTTCAGCAAGTTTCAAGTATGGTTGGCTCAAGTTCCTAATAAATTCGACTATTCTGAATGAAACTTGTGTCGAAATATATTAATATATATGTATGTTCAAAATGTATTCTGGATGCTCTTATCATATTATGTTATCCTTCCGGAATGTGTTCAAAGTATGATATGTGTATTAAAATGCTATTACTTTTAGTCATGTTTCAAATGAATGTCCATTATGCTTAACTTGTAAAGAATACTCCATGCGTCCAAAACTCCTATTGCTCATATATATACTTAAGACCTTGATTTAGAAAGCTCATATTTTTGATAATCTATAAAGATGTTTGAAAATGAAAGAAGTGAGTTGAAGTTGTGTATTGCCCTTTTTGGGAAAAGTATTTTAAGAATAAATGGTTTGTTACTAAGTCTATGATTTTAACTTGCGCTTCGATTGCCAATCATTTTACTCTATTTCATGGAAAGAAATCTATTGTGTTTAAAGTCTTCATTTCTAATGAACTTAAAGTTGTGATTTTCGGAATATTATATATGTTGATATTTATAATGATGATACATTAGAGGAAAGAAATGGAAGTGTGGAACTTGAAATACGGCCATCGTGCCATGAATAAAGAAACTTGTGAATGGCCAAAAGAGCCAAGGAAATATTGTTGTAGTGGTTGAAAATACTATTGAAGATTTATACAATGTGAAAATATGATGAGGTGAATACATTTGTATTTATGTTACCTTGTGTGAATAAACAAAAATAAATATTTTTGGGATTATCATTAGCAAACCGAGGAAGGGTGGGTCATAAGGCCCACACCCGAAACTACATGAGCCGGTGTACTGGTGGATTGTGGTGGATTCTGATTATTCACCTTATTTGGATGAGATTGTGGTCATAAGGCCCACACCCGAAACTACCCGCACGACATATGTAGGAAGGCGGCCTAGCCGATCGGGCGGAGAGCAGACGCCATGTTGCACACATGGTGGTACTACTCTCGGTAACAACTTTTTTCGCATCACATGTTAAACCACATTGTCTGTGGGGAGATGGCCTACCCGATCGGGCGTGATCAGACTCCGTGCTAAAAACACGGTGGTATATCAGTGCTAATGTTCTCCCAACCAAAAATATATATTATTTTTGTATTATGAAAATTATTATGTTTTAACTTGATATTTGGATATCATTGATTGTTACTTGTTTCTTCCATGGTGTTTCCCCTTATTTCATTGGCATTCTATTTTGCAAGAGGACGTTTAGCTTTTCATACTAGAAGTATTCCATATGTACTAACTTACCTTATGCCGGGGCGCTTCATCTTCAATGGATGCAGGTAGTTCATCAGCGGGCGATCTTAATCCTCATTAGCATTTACTCTCTACTCAGCAGGTTTTGGTGAGCCCTACGCCGTTCATGGCTTTATGTCATTTGACGTTGCAATTGTGCTTTGAGGTATAGCCGGGGCCTTGTCGCCAGCACTTCCATTCTACTCTTCTGTTATACTTAAAGGCTCCGTAGACATAGTGTGGGTGGTGTTTGATGTTGGGAATTGAACTAGATATGTTGGTATTTTTGCAAACATGTTTTTCATCATATCTATAAACTTGTAATATTTTTGAAATCGTAAATGAATATCCTTTGAGTAATGGAAAAAGTATATGGAGCACTTGACTCTTCTTTTATCCATCACTTGTACTGATTCTTTTATTGTTAATGGGCAAGGTTGGGTAGAAGGCATCTCTCAGGCCTGCTTAACTAGGCTATCTTAGTTGAGCACCGGTCGTACTCCTTGAGATCGGGGAGTGACAGTGATCTACCCACAAATTTGAATATCTACGAGTCTAGTTTCCAACGCATTAACCCATTCGTCGATACAACATAGGAGTGGAGTGATATTCGCGTTTTCGCGAGACTGCGCAAGCAACTCCATTTGGGACCCACAAGGTCGGTTGAAGTTTATCTGGATATAAAATGTTGTAGCCTTCATCTCTGAGGCTCATATCAACCCAAATCAGACCTAGAAAGTCCCTATAGATATCCTAGAAGCATCCTTAGGTTTTTGAACAATTCCATCATCAGCAATTCGAAATCAAGATGCGAACACATCAACGAGATTCTTACGACATAGGCAATACTTTGACATCCCCCTTTCTCATTATAACTCGTGTTTTGGTAAGAGCTTCGTGGTTAGGGAATATTTTAACCACTGTATTTTAGTTATACAAGCATAATTAAGGGTGTGTATCAAAGGGAACAAGGTTTGGAAGCAAGAACACAAGAGGTATGTAGGGTTTTCATTTCGTTTTCGGCATGCTTTGGTTTAGCTATGTTCTAGCCTTTTTCTTGATCTTTTAGGGTTGTTAAAGGGAAATATTAGCATGTATTGTATCATTGTATGTAATTCATTTACATATTTTAATTATGGAAGGAAATAGTTTAGGTTGGAACTTCAAAACATAACAACAACAAAAGGGAAAATGGCCCATTTGGCCTATGCTATATGGATTTTCGATTTTTCCCTTCCTTTGATGTTTTATGTATACCTAAACCCATATGATCCTAATAGATTCAATTAGTATTACATAAGCTTAATTATCATGTGCTTATACTTAGATTATTCCGAAATAAGAGTTAGACTTTCATATCACAAGTTAGCCACTATGAGTCGACATTACATTCACAATTCCATTTTGTCGATCGTTTGACACTATTGTGGATAACCAGATCTCCTTTAGTTTGATGTTATCATCTTGTCCAGGTATTAATTCCCATGTATATTGTGTTGCTTGCTGCTGTTTTGG
Source organism: Nicotiana tabacum (assembly GCF_000715075.1). NCBI lineage: Eukaryota > Viridiplantae > Streptophyta > Magnoliopsida > Solanales > Solanaceae > Nicotiana > Nicotiana tabacum. The sequence goes on along the minus strand of NC_134096.1, from coordinate 152,920,317 downwards.
GGTATCATCAAGTTTTAGAGGAAACTCTGCCGAAAGTTTTGGAAATTTGAAGAGATGGACAAATCTTGAGTTCCTTGGTTCGAAATTAATTATTGAGGGTTCCAAATGAGTTAATTAAACTTTGTATCTCATGTACACACTTAGTTTCTCCCTAAAATAAGGATAGGCTCCTCCTTCCATCTTATAGATGACAAGCGTCAGATTACGTTTGTGAATCCGTTTATGGACTCTATCACGATCTCTTGAGTCCATATGATGTTGCCACATGTGTTATGTATTATACATGCTTACATTGATTATGCTGGGGGGATATAGCCCATAACACCAGCGAGTCCTATAGATTAAATGATAGGGGGAGATAGCCTGTAACGCCAACGAGGCCTATTTATTATATGCTGGGGGTATAGCTCATAACACCAGTTGGGCCTGTTGATTATATATTTATCTACTGCAGGGGGTATGGCCCATAATACTAGTCAGGCATGTTATGTTCGCTTATATAGAAACACTTTGCATTGCATGACTATACCCGAGGCTAGTTCAGTTTTACAGTTACCTTATTTGGGGGACATAGTCCATTTCACCAGACATGTACCTATTCAGATAGTAGTTCAGTTTCAGCACCTTCAGTTCAATTCCAGGCCAGTTGCTAAATAGACTATTGTTTAGCTTTTAGCTTTTATTGAGATTTCTAGCTTACAATAATACTTTAGTATGCTTTATATATGCGTTCCACCCTACATATTTTGTACATATCGTACTCACATCCTTTTCAGGGCGCTGCATTTCATGTTGCGCAGATACCGATAGATCAGTATTTGAGCCACATCAGTAGGCAATCCACCAACTGTTGGAGTCACTCCGCTTACTCCCGGAGTTACTTATCTTTTAGTATGTGTGCAGTCAGATAGTTTGGGTATGACGGGGCCCTGTTCCATCCAGTAATCTTTCATTTCAACACTCCTGAAGGCTTGTAGATAAGCACCCGTCTAGTTAGTATGTTTCTATATGTCAGCTTGTGTTAGGCTTGTCAACTTTCCATATTGAACATTTCTTATCAGCAATGCTTATGTTTGTTCAGTTTATCTGTTTATATTCATGATTAGTAAATTATCATCAAGTTTAGTGATGATCGGTACTTAGTATCGGTTATCCGTCGCGGCCCTAGGCTGGGTCATGGCAATAACCTGGCAGATTATATAGTACTTTATTTCGAGGGTTTGGTTCATTTTAACATAGTTTGAGTCATAGAGCTCGATTTTGGGCGATTTTGGAAGGGATTTTCACGGTTTGGACGGGGGTAAGTCTTTTAGACTTGGATTTTTCAATTATTCATGATCTATCATTGTTTTTATCATTTAATTAGTGATTTGTGTTGGAGAAATTAGGGGAGGTTTTGTATATCCTTTCCTAAATAATAAATTGAGAATTTGAAGGTCGATTTGAGGTCGGAATTGAATGATTTTTGTATGGTTTGAATCAGATCGGAATGGGTTCTCAGAATTTGTAAGTTTGGTCATGTTCTGAGGTGCGAGCCCAGGGTTGACCTTTTGAGTTGACTTTTTGATTTTCATTAAAGATTGAATCTTTATTATCTTAAATTGTTTTTCATGGCTTTCATTTATGATATTAAGTTATTTTTGCTAGATTCGAGTCGTCTGCAAGTTGTTTCAAATGGGAAGGGCTTTTTAGTGGATTGATTTAGCTTGGTCGAGGTAAGTATCTTGCCAAATTTTGTGTGGGGGAACTACACCATGGTGATTGTTTGATTAAACTATTAGAATTATGCGGAAGACTTGTACACGAGGTGACGAGTTAGTACACAGCCTTATATGTGAAACTTTTACCGGTTAGACCCTTAGGTGTCGTATGTACATTTAATTGAAGTTGCCCTATCATATTATATCCTGCATTGTTAAATTTACCCTTACATGCTTTACTTGAAGTTGTTAGTTCATGTTCTATCTTTTATTGCCAAATATACTCTTATATGCTTTAAACGAAGTTGTTACCTCTCTTATTTACACTTCATCTCTCTCATTGTTGAGTTATTCTTATTTGAAGTCATTGTGACATGTTATCTCATCCATTGTTGATTTATTCTTATTTGACGCCGTTGTTACATGTTATCTCATCCATTGTTGATTTATTCTTATCTGGAGTCATTGTTACATATTATCCCTCTCATTGTTGAGTTATTCTTATTTGAAGAAATTATTACTTGTTATGTCTTTCATTGTTGAGCTTATTCTTCAGTTTCATTGTCTTTTTGTAACTCTTGTGTTGACTTACTTATTGTACTCTCGTGTTATTATTGTTGTAGTTGTTGTACTCAGTGTTGTTGAGCTGTGGGCTATATGTGGTTGTGGTATTGTGATTGTTGTTAAGGGAATGTTGTGGCATATGGGCACATGTGGTGCGAGCTGTTATATTGTGTTGTTATGTTTTTTGGCACATGTGGGATTATTCACAGGATTTGTTGTGGTGTTTGCACGTGAGTTGTCTGTGCTATTTTTATTAGTGATATTTGCACATGCGGCAAGGAATAACAAGGCTGGCTATATATGTTAGGTTTGCGCATATAGCAAGACAGTGTGGGATAATTATTATGTGTGTGTGGCGAGAGAAGGCCGGCGTTTACTTTATTATTGCGCACGCGACGGGACAAGGAGGGCTATATCAGGGATGACTTGTGATGGCCTAGGGGCATTGTCATTGATAATATTTGTGTGGTAGTGTGACTATCTTGTGCGAGTCATGCATATTAAGGGCTTTTGTTGTGTTGTTTCCAATGTGCTATTCAATGTATCTGATCTTACTTGTCTCTATTAATTGATCATGTACGTGTATTCTTGTATATCTTCTTTCTGTGTGAGGACTGAACTATGGGCACATGAGTTGTCCGTGCAGATATAAGATATTATTATTATTGGCACGTGAGTTATCCATGCAATTATGAGGTTATTATTAATTGTATTGGCGCGTGTTCTCTGTGCAGTGCGTGAGTTGTCTGTGCAGTTGTGATTAACAAAGTAGGCACGAGATGCCATATAATTATGATTCGTGATTTGAGACCCGTGATTTGTGATAATCACAGGTTAGTCTTGATACTTACAAGTTACCATTGTGGTGTACTCATGCTATGCTTCTACACATTTTTGTGCAGATCCATGTACATTCGCCCGTGCCGGATGCCAATGATAAACCAGCTATTTTAGAGGCTTCAACGCACACCTGCTTGATGCTTGTAGACCTCAGGGTCACCTTCTGTTTTTAGCTGTATTACTGCTTAACTTGTGTTTAAAACATTACTGTATTTAGAGATTATTAGAGTACTCACTGTAGAGCTTATGACTCGGTGCCACTAGGTTATGGAAAATTTTGAGAGTTGTATTGTTTGAATTTTAATATGTTAGATTAATAATTTAATTTGATATCTAAGCTACAAATCTTGTTAACTCTCATTGTATTGTTGGCTTACCTAGTCTTAGAGACTAGGTGGCATCACGACATCCTAAGGTGGGAATTCGGGGTCGTGACAGTTCTATTGCTACCGGCTTTTGGGAGACTATGAGGTAGATATTATGCCGTCCGCAGACCTTGAAGTTCTCTTTAATTATTTCTACTATTGTTGTTCTGCTATTCAGATAGTTGTATTGATAATTTGGCCTTGTATTTTGATGCTTAGTAGTCCTCATGTAATTGTCGACACCAGATCATTGGGATGGTTGCAGAAGTATTGTTGTTGTTTTCATCAGTTATTTAGCATATTTCAGCTATTGAATTTATTAAATCGTGTTAATTCAAAGTCGTTCTTATTATGTGACTGTTGGCTTGCCTAGCAAATAGAGTTAGGCATCGTAGTGGCTCTGGTGGGAGTTGGGTCGAGACAAGTTGGTATCAGAGCACTAGGTTGCTTAGGTCTCACGAGTCATGAGCAGGTTTAGAAGAATCTTGTGGATTAGTACGAAAACATCTGTATCTATGTTCGAGAGGCTATCAAACTATTAGGAAACTTCACTTTTTTGCATTCTTGTTGTGTAGATTTCTTAATTCTGAAGTCTAAACCTCTGCTCTTCTATTATCTCACAGATGATAAGGACACGTGCACCCGGATCTGGCGGATGGACAATAGTACCACCGGTTAGAGTCGCGAGAGGTTGGGCCACGGTAGGACCGAGGTGTGGCTCGTACTATAGCTAGGGCAACATATGTGGAGTAGGTTTCAGATATTGTTGAGCTAGTGGGACTAGCTCAGGTACCGGCGTTGCCAATTGTTATTCTTGGCCTTCAGGAGGCCTTAGCCCAAATTCTGACTGTGTGCACTAACCTGGATCAGGCGATATTTATTCTAGTTGCACCAGCTACCTCGTAGGCTGGGTGAGGTGCCCAGACTCCCCCCACCCGTACTCTAGAGAAGTTATCTCAAGGTCATCAGACACCGGGAATGTTACTTGTTCAGCGGGTTGCTACTGCTCGAGCCGAGGTTGGTCCACCTTTGATCGATGAGGAGCAGAAGAGGTTTGAGCGGTTTGGGAGGCTTAAAGTGCCAGATTTAGCGGAGGAGAGTAAGAGGATGATCAGGGTTTTCTAAATATGTGTTAGTAGTTTTTTTTCACATCGGGTATTTTGGAGACTAGTGGAGTTGCATTTACCACTATTCAGTTGATAGGGGCAGCCTACAGATGGTGGAAGTCTTTTGAGTTGAGCAGGCCAGTTGGTGCCGCTCCACTTACATGACATGGGTTCTCAGTTCTCTTTTTAAAGAAGTTTTTCCCACAGACTCGCAGAGAGGAGTTTCTTAGAGATTTTGAGCAGCTACGCCAGGCGGATATGAGTGTGACTCAGTATGAGATGAGATTTGTGGATATGGCTTGTCATGCTATATGGTTGGTTCCCACTGAGAGAGAGAGGATCAGGAGGTTCATTGATGGCCTCAACTATTGTCTATGTTACAGTTTGGTTTGAGAGTCTGAGAAGGATGCTAGGTTGACCAGTTGGTCAAGATTGTCAGGCACTTGGCAAAGGTTCGCAGGCTTGAGCGCGAGGATGGGAAATGCATGAACCCCGTGGTTTCGGTAGTTTTAGTGGTACCTCGTCTGGAAGCCATTCACACCATAGCAAAGGTCATCCTTTTAGGCCCTCTCAAATGGCTCGTCAGGCTCCTCGTGGTTCATCAATTAGCCATGGTTCATACAACACTCGTCCAGCTCAGTTGTCCTTCAGTTCCCTTCCTGCTCAAAGCTCGTACCACGCCCATTTGTTCAGGGTTCATCGGTACTCTATTCTTCTAGTGGTTATTCTTGTTCAGGGGATCTAACTCAAGCCCCACAGTCATTTCCGGTCAGGTTTTGATGATTGTGGAGAGTTTATGAGGAAGAAAGATGGTATTATGAGTATGTGTATTGACTACAAGCTGCTGAACAAGGTTACTATTAACAACATGTATCCACAACAACGCATTAATGACTTATTTGATCAACTTCAGCGTGCTAAAGTGTTCTCGAAGATTGATTTGAGGTCGGGTTACCATCAGTTGAATATCGGGGATCTAGATATTATGAAGACGACATTGAGGACTTGCTATGGTCACTATGAGTTTCTAGTGATGTCTTTTATGATGACCAATGCCCCAACGACCTTTATGCACTTGATGAACATTGTGTTCTAGCCATATCTTTATTCTTTCATCATGGTATTCATTGATAATATATTGGTGTACTCAGATAACTAGGATAATCATGAGCAGCATCTGAGTATCGTACTCCAGATATCGAGGGAGAAGAAGGTATATGCTCAATTCTCTATGTGTGAGTTTTAGCTCGATTCAATGGTGTTCTTGGGGAACATGGTATCTAGTGAGAGGGTTAAGGTGGATCCGAAGAATATTGAGCAGTTTAGAGTTGGTCTAGACCATCTTTAGGCCCAGAGATTTAGAGCTTCTTGGATTTGGCAGGTTATTATCGCCATTTTGTGGAGGGTTTTCGTCCATTGCTACACCTTTGACTAGATTGACCTAGAAGGGTGCTCCTTTTAGTTAGTCCGATGAGTGTGAGGTGAGCTTTTAGAAGCTCAAGACTACGTTAACTACATCCCCAGTATTTGCGTTGCCTACAGGTTCGGGATCATACATTGTACATTGTGATGCGACACCTATAGGTCTATACCGACCATCGGACTCTCTAGCTCATGTTCAAGAAAAAGGATCTTAATTTGCCGCAACGAAGATGGTTACAGTTGCTGAAAGACTATGATATCACCATATTATATCATCTGGGAAGGTAAATGTGGTGGACTATGCATTGAGTAGGAAGGCTGAGAGTATGGGTAGCATGACTTATTTACCGAAAGCAGAAAAGCCATTAACCACGAATGTTCAGGCTTTTTCCAATCTATTTGTGAGATTGATTATTTCAGAGGCTAGCCGCATTCTTGCTTGCATTGTGGCAATCAGTAGTTGGAGCATATCAAGGCTCGCCAGTTGGATGATCCTCACTTATTGGTATTGAAATACATAGTGCAACGAGGTAGTGCTAAGGAGGTTGTGATACGTGATGATGGTGTTACGCAGCTTCAAGGTCGGATTTGTGTTCCCATTATTGATGGGTTGATAGATTTGATCCTTAAGAAGGCTCACAGTTTGCGCTATTCCATTCAACCAGGTGTCACAAAGTTGTACCGTGACATGAAACAATACTATTCGTGGAGGATAATGCTAACAGAAAGATATTGTTAATTATATATCTCGGTGTTTGAATTGCTAACAGGTGAAGTATAAGCATCAGAAACTGGGATGGTTGACTCAAAGATTGGAGATACCAGAGTGGAAGTGGGAGCGCATCGCTATGGATTTTGTGGTAGGCTTACCACGAACCTTGAAGAAATATGATGCAGTCTAGGTTAGTATGGACCGATTGACTAAGTCCATACACTTCATTCCGGTGATGACTTCTTATTCTTCAGAGTGGTTGGCTCAGATTTACATTCGTGAGATTGTTTTACGTCATGATGTATCTGTGTCTATCATTTCAGATTGAGGCACTCTGTTCATATTGCATCTTTGGAGAGCCGTGCAGCGAGAGTTGGGCACACGGGTAGAGATGAGTACAACATTTCATCCCTAAATGAACGGGTAGTCCAAGCGCACTATTCAGATATTGGAGGACATGTTACATGCCTCTGTTATCGATTTTGGAGCTTCATGGGATTTGTTTCTTCCATTAGTAGAGCTTTCCTACAACAATAACTTTTGATCGAGTATCCAAATGGCTCCTTATGAGTCCTTATATTGGAGGAGATGTTGTTCTCGGATTGGTTGGTTTTAGCCTAAGGAGTCTAAACTGTTTGGCACTGACTTGGCCTGAGATTCCTTAGAGATGGTGAAGGTGATTCAGGAGCAGATTCATACAACACTGTCCAAGTAGAAGAGTTATGCAGACCAAAAAGTTCATGATGTTGCATATATGGTGGGTCAGAAGGTTCTGCTCAGAGTATTTCCCATGAAGGGTGTGATGAGATTCGGGAAGAAGGGGAAGTCGAGTCCAAGATATATTGCCCCTTTTGAGGTTATTGAGAGAGTTGGAGAGGTGGCCTACAGACTTGCCTTGCCACCTAGTCTATCGGGTGTTCACCCAGTATATTTTGTTTCTATGTTCCAAAGTTTTATGGTGATCTGCCACATGTTTTGGACTCTATCACGGTGTAATTATATGGGGATTTGACTTATGATGTGGAGATGGTGACCATTTTGGATCGGTAGGTTCGAAAGCTGAGGGTAATGAATATAACGTCAGTGAAGGTGCAATGGAGAGGTTTGCAGATAGGGGAGGCTACATGGGAACCGAGGAGGATATGCTTATCAGATAACCTCACCTTTGTGAGACTCCAGGTTTGATTTTAGACCCATTCGAGGATGAACGTTTATTTAAGACTGGGAGAATGTAACGACCCGACTGGTCGTTTTGTATATTGCAACCTCGTTCCCCTATCTATTTCCTCTTCTATGTTCATTTGCGGTTATGTGACTTTCGGGGATGGTTGGTTTGGTTTCGGGAAGGTCCTGGAGTGAATTGGGAAACATAGTCTCAAATTTTGGAGCTTAAGTTGAAAGAGTTACTGGAGTTTGACTTTTGTGTAGACAACTCTGGAATGGTGTTTTGATGATTCAAATAGCTTTATATGGTTATTATGGACATAGCCTTATGTCCGGATTTGCATTTGGAGATTTGTAGGTTGGTTTGGTTCTTTTTGGTGAAAGTTGGAAAGTTGAAGGTTTGGAAGGTTGATAGGTTTGACTGAGAATTGACTTTGTCGATATCGGGATCAGATTTTAGTTCCGGGAGTTGGAATAGGTCTTTTATGTTATTTGGGACTTGCATGCAAAAAATAGGGGTCATTCCGGGTTGGCTTGATGTGTTTCGGCATGAGTTTTGGAAGTTGGAAGTTCATTAGGCTGGAATTAGGGGGATTCGTGATTTTGTTGTTGTTTTGTGTGATTTGAGGCCTCGAGTAGGTTCATGATATATTTTGGGATTGGTTTAAGTGATTGGATAGGGTCTCGTATGCCTCGGGTGTATTTTGGATGAGTTTCAGACCATTTATTCATGTTTGGCATAGCTGATATCTGATGTCTGGTTTTCTCCTTTGTGATCGCGAGGAGTAAGCCGCTATATCGTAGAGTGTTATGGATGGCAAACAAAATGTATTTCACGTTCACATAAAGAAAAGTCTTAGATCTCAACTTTCGAACCTCCCAGTCTAAAATAGTCACCGGCTCTTTCTCGTAGGCGATATTCTCATCAAGATGCACCGTGCTAAAGTAAAAAACATATGACCTATCCTCATGTTCTTGCGAAGCATAGAAACGTGAAATACCAGATGAACCACTGGTAGGCTAGGAGGCAATGCAAGCCTATAAGCAACCTATCTAGCTCTCTGTAAGATTTAAAACGGGCCAATAAACCTCGGTCTCAACTTTCACTTCTTCACAAATCGCATCATGCCCTTCATAGGTGACATTCAAAGAAGAACCTTCTCACCTTCCATGTAAGCCACATCTCGAAACTTCCGGTCTGCATAACTCTTTTGCCGGGACTGGTTGTACATTGTCGGGACTAAGCTATACAAAGTCGCTCTTGAATCACCTTAACCTTTTCCAAAGCATCATAGATTAAATCTCTGCCCAACAATTAGCCTCACTGGGCTCAAACCAACAAACCGGAGAACGACATTGCCTCCCCATATAAGGCCTCGTACGGAGCCATCTGGATGCTGGACTGATAACTGTTTTTGTAGGCAAACTCCGCTAGATGTAAGAACTGGTACAACTGAGCCTTGAAATCCATAGAGCATGCTCACAATATATCCTCCAATATTTGAAAGTACGCTCAAATTATGTGTCCGTCTAAGGATGAAACACGTTACTCAGCTCGACCTGCGTGCCCAACTCACGCTGCATATCTCTTCAAAAATGTGATGTGAACTTCATGCCCCAGTAATAAATAATGAAAATGGTCACACCGTTCAGGCGGATAATCTCCCAGATGTAAATCTGAGCCAACCGCTCTGAAGAATAGGATGTCATCACCAGAATAAAGTGTGTGGACTTAGTCAACTGGACCACAATAACCCATACATCATCATGTTTCCTCAAGGTTCGTGGTAAGCCTAGCACAAAGTCCATTTGAAAAGAGTTTCCAAGGTCTGCGGTTGAAATTTAGCTCTACGTCGTCTATTTGCAACTATTTGCAACAAAACACAACCACCCATGGTGCGGGCCAACACCTGGATTTGCACAATTAAGTGTAGAGTGTAGTAAGAGTACAACCGACCCCATGTACTCAACAAGTATCATAACTAACCCTGGTGAGGTAATAAAGACAAGAATTATTAATAATACTTGCTAATAACTCGTACATTTCATAAATCTCATAAGTATATAGCAATAACATCACCAAGTTATAAATCAGAGTGAGCCTCCTTGGTGCACAAAAAAGCGAACATGCTCTATTTCAGTTAAAGATCCAACATACAGAGAAGATATGCAAAAGTAAGGCATGTATACATTCCTGATCTAGCATATAGAGAAGATATGTGAATAAAACATGTATACATCCAAGGAAATTGCAAGTCAAGAAAAATTAAATAACCAAAACACACAATGGCCAGTTTTCCTCTTATTGCGTGTACACTATCAAGAGAGAAACATGAGAGGGTGACCCTAGGGGGGTGGATCCTTATCCGCTTACTGCATGGATAACTCACATGCTAACATAACTCAGGTTCGCAAAGACAACTTACATGCTATAAAACCAGTCCATATCACACATAAAGCACATAGAAAGATACATATACATCAATAATGTATATCAACTTACATACTCATGGACTGATATAAGTGACATGCTATAGTATAGGAATGTGCAAAGTGTGCTACCATAGTTCTAATCAGGTGATTACGCCACAAGAATAGCAACTAACACGTTCGAATAGGAGATCAATCAACAAAAAATCTCTAACATGATTCCAAATTGCTCACGAAGGGAATACAACATAAGAAGTATGATAACATGAAGCCTAGCAATCGATTCAAGTCATATAATAGCCTAAACACTACCCTGAGTATGGATAATTATCAAGACCCAAACCGATGGGCCGCGACGGGCACCCGCTACCTTACTCAACCGAGTACCAACATAATGTATCCTTCTTATTACATAATCATATGTAAGTGGTCCAGAAGGGGCATCATTAGATAAACAGAGTAAACGTGAGGGATTTACCCGAAATAGAACGACCCAACCTGATATAAAAACCCATACACGTGGCATACGGGCCTATAATGCCAACATGATCATTAATAAACTCAAAACATAGGCCGACAAGGCCATACAAATACACGTACACATGACATCTATCTACAAGCCTCCAAGAATACATAATTATCATAAAGGTCGGGACAGAGCCCCGCCATACCAAACAATACACATCTAAATCATACTAACCAAACAAGCAACTCCGGAGCAAATGGAGTACACCAACATCTTTCACTGAGCTGATCACCTACTTGGAGGACTCTCGACCTGTCTATTGAGATTTGCGGGCATAAAACGCAGCGTCCCCAGGAAAAAGGCATGTCAGTACAAATAATGTACCGAGTATGTAAGGAATGAAAATTAGTAAATAATAGACATGAGAGAAACATGGAGTAAAAGACTCGACATGTACGTCTGCATAGCTCTGTGAATCATTTCATTTTTATAATGTCATGAATATGCATATAAATATCATACCATGCATAGGTATATGCGTTCATAACATCATCAAGCCTCTGCAAGCATCCCATCATATCATTTCGGCCACTGTGGGCAAATCATCAACGTATACCAGTTGATCAGGTGGTGGTGCGTATATAACGCCATAACGTTTTCCCATATCCCATATACATATACTATATGCGTATATAATGCCATCTGGTCATGGGTAAATGTACATGTATAAATGCATGAAATGCATACGAATTACGTTAAAAAGATTTCTCGGAATGTTGTAAAAATCAATATGCCTTTCGGATAAACTTTATCAGATATGTATTTTTCTAAGACCCATGAACAAAAGATATAATAATAGGGCACGTGGGGAATCAAAAATATAGACACCCCTAGTATTTCTATGAATAGAGTCATTTATGGAAGCTGTGCATTTGCTCGTTTCATTTGTATCATATGGATCATGCCAAAAATAAAGAAGGGATAGCCTTCACATACCTCAACCTATTCTCTTGACAATCCCTCTAACACACGTCTTTTGCGAAGAACACGTAACGGTGGATCGAATTAGGAAAACATCCGTATGATATTCTTGAGAGAGATTGCACCGTACTCCCTTAGAATTGCAAATCCCGTTGCAATTATGCAGTATAACTTCGTATGAAATTCTTGAAGCAAATCACGTTGCTATTGAAAATATGATCTTTGCTGAAGCATTTACGTTGCTATGAAGATGGATATACCTCTCTTTTGATTTTGATCCTAATTTTGTATAACGTTTCTTTGCTGAAGTTCATCCGTAACTTTTGAAGATGTAAGTATCTTATTTTGTGAATTAAAGAAGCTTTTAAGCCTTGGTGGTGTGGGCCCCACTTTGATAAGCATGACTTGGCCACAAAGTCCTCAAAATGAGCCACCTATTTTAATGACTAAGAGTCATTACTTGGTCTTTAAGTCAAGACCCCTTGGCTGCCACGTTGGGAGTGTTTAACTTTATCTACATTATGCTTACTTAATTAGGTAATATCCCATTACCCAATAATTAACCAATTACCCACATAATTAAGAATTATGTCAAATTACATAAAATACTACCCACTTTTAACACACTTTTTACACCTTACTATCATGGTCATATGGTACCTTGTATGGTACTAGTCCATAAATACGGGGTATTATAGCTTGGACCGTATTTTATCCCAAGTGTCTAACTTCGCCGAAACTCATTTTTTTCGATTCGCTTACCCTTTCACCTTCACGAATTTACTTATCACTTGCTTGAAATAGTATGTTACACCCCACGTTTTCGTACATAAAAGTGTGCCATATGTAAATTGATATATGCTCGGAAATGAGATGTTATTTCCCGCATTTTCGGACGTTGAAGTGATAAGTAAAATCGTGAAGGTGAGAGGCTAAGCGAATCGAAGAAAATGAGTTCCGTCGAAGTTTGGCAATTTGGGGATAAAATACGGTCCAAGCTATAATACCCGGT